>NC_024799.2:21525093-21773300 GCF_000309985.2 Brassica rapa | reverse complement strand
GGCCTTTTGGTCATTTATTATGCACGGTTTTACATTTCAAAAACCTATGTTTTAAACATCTTTTGTAGCCACCAGGGCAGATTATCTTTTGATCTATTGAGAAATACACAAAAACTCTCTGGAGAAGTTCATCTCTTGATTTTGATTGTTATGTTCTTGTGTTCTTGTTGATTTCTTATCTATTTCTCTACATGATTAATCTGAAATCCAATATGGGTTTAAGAGGAATCATGGAGATTAGTGAGTAATCACCTTTTGAATTCATGGGTTAGGGAGATTAGGGTGATTAGGTTAGAGCTAGGATGTTTTAGTGTAGATCATTCATATTTCCTTGCTAGTAGAGTAATCATAATGCATCTTCTGAGTTGGCCACTCAGTTGTTGATCCTTAGGCATTTCTCACCCGAAAGGTGTTCGATGAAATGCCCGAGACAACTCTCCTAGGCTTTTAGTATACTTTGCCAAAGACATTTGTTGTTAAAGGTGCTAAGATAGCTAATAGACTTGTTAGTAATGATTGCTTTCATATTATTCAACCAAGACATTTGATGTTTGAGATATGTTAGCAAATGAGCATTCATCTAGACATAGAGCTTGCTTAGAATTGTGTCTAGGCTTAAGGTTGATAGTTTGATTGATCATTTGCCATCCTTAGTTCGATACTTGATCACCCAAGGTCTAATCCCTATGCCCATGAGTTCTCTTTTCCCTTAGTCAAGAAAGTATCATTCTGTTATTGCTTTCTAGTATTAGTAGTAGTTTAAAACTCATCTAAATCATTGGTTGCACTTAGATTAAGTGAGTACTTGCATTCTCAGTGCTTTGTTATCCCTCAGAACTGGTTCGACAATCATTTATACTACAACATTTGTCTTAGGAGCCTTGAAAACTCCTAACATCAAATTGGCGCCGTTGCCAAATTCTGAGTAGATTTAAACATTGAGATTTAGTCACTTGCTTGAGACTAAGTCATTTTTATTTTCTTTTGTTACTGATTCTCTTTCTTCACCTCCCTTTAATCTACAGGTGTATGAACTTGAGGAGCAGGGGTCCATCAAACCTAGTTCCAAGAGCTGCAGACATCAGAGCTTTAGAGAGAGAGTGTGCTAGAAAGAGAAGAGAAGAAGAGCAACAGGCTCACTTGCAGAGATTGGCTACTGATATGGGAGACATACCTCAGGTGATGCTGCCGCCACTGGAGCTAACACCGTTCCACCAAACCAACAGCGAGCAGCTCGACCCATTGGCACTTACGACCGCCCCAACATTCATGGTCATAGATTGGGAATCCGAGCACCCGCTGTGGCAGCCAACAACTTTGAGATCAAATCAGGACTCCTCAACGTGATCGAGAACAACAAGTATCATGGCTTGGCTCTAGAGGATCCATTTGATCACTTGGACAGGTTCGACAGCTACTGTGGGTTGTCAAAAACCAATGGTGTGTCCGAAGATGCCTTAAAGCTCAAGCTATTCCCTTTCTCTTTGGGGGATAAGGCACGTCAGTGGGAGAAGTCTCTACCCAGTGACTCCATCACCACTTGGGATGACTGCAAGAAAGCATTCTTGGAGAAGTTCTTCTCTACTTCAAGAACTGCTAAGCTGAGAAACGAGATTTCCAGCTTTCAACAGAAGAACTTGGAAGGCTTCAGTGAAGCCTGGGAGAGATTCAAGGGCTACCAAGCTCAATGCCCACACCATGGCTTTTCTAAGGAGAGCTTGCTGAGCACATTCTACCGTGGTGCTCTTCCTAAGTACAGAGCCAGACTGGATACAGCTAGCAATGGGTTCTTCTTGGGGAGAACTGAGGAGGATGCAGAAGAGCTGGTTGACAACATGGTAAAGAGTGATGCAGTCTACAGTGGAGACCACGACAGAGGCAGTAGAACAGATGATAAGCAGACGAGGAAAGAGATCAAAGCTTTGGAAGACAAGATCGACCTACTCATTGCTGAAAAAGCACCCAAGAGCAGCTGAAGTTTGTTGGTAACTCCAAGCAGGAAGATCCACTTGCTGTCAATGAGGTTGAGGGTTTGGAAGGTCAAGAGGAGTTGTGTTTCATTAACAACAATGGTAGCTGGTACAAAAAGGAGCCCAACTTTCAGTACAACAACTACCAACAGAAATCCTATCCAAACAACCAACAGAGTGGCTATCCGCCAAGAAACAACCAGCAAGGCAGCTATCAGCCTCAGCAAAACCCCTCGTCTGGTTCCTCTGCTCCTCAAGAGAGCAGCACTGATACCTTACTGAAACAAATCTTGGAGTCTCAGACTAGAAGTGAGAAGCATGTTGGTTATGAGTTGAAGAACCTTCATACCAAGATTGATGGGAGCTACAATGAGCTCAACAACAAATTCTCACACCTTGCTTCTACAGTCAGGAATTTAGAGAATCAGTTTGCTTCCATGAACACTCACCAGAATCGCCAGCAAGGATCTCTACCTGGAAAGTCTGACCAAAACCCCAAGGAGGCCAAAGCTATCACCCTTAGGAGTGGTAAACAGTTACCTCCTAGAACCCTCACCAAGGATGCTGAGAAACTAGGTGAGGGGGTTGCCATCAACATAGATGATGAAGTGGTGATTGTTGATGAGAAGATCAATGACGAGATCTTGGAGAAGATAGTGGAAGCCAAAGGTAAAGGAAAGGTTGGAGAAGAGAAGAAGACAGTAAAAGATGGTGAAGTTGTTACTCCAGCAAGTGAAAGTTCTTTTGTTCCTCCTCCTTATGAACCCAAACTTCCATTCCCTGGTAGATTCAAGAAGCAGCTGCTAGAGAAGTACAAGGCTCTGTTTGAGAAGCAAATGAGTGAAGCTCAGGTTGCAATGCCCATCATCGATGCTTTCATGTTGATTCCTCAATACAACAATTTCCTGAAAGATGTTGTAGCTGCAAAGAAGAAGGAGATGGAAGGCATGATGATTCTTACCCATGAGTGCAATGCCATCATCCAGAGGCTTGATGTTCCAGAGAAATTAGAGGATCCAGGAAGCTTCACACTACCTTGTGCTCTTGGACCTATGGTATTTGAGAAAAGTCTCTGCGATTTGGGAGCTAGTGTCAGCTTGATGCCTTTGTCTGTTGCAAAGAAGCTTGGATTCACTCAGTACAAGAAGTGTAGACTCTCTCTGGTGTTAGCTGATCGTTCAGTGAAGTACCCTGTGGGCATCTTAGAGGACCTCCCTGTGAAGATTGGAAGGTATGAGATACCTACAGATTTTGTGGTGCTTGAGATGGGTGAGGAGGCTCAAGACCCATTGATTCTAGGAAGGCCATTCTTAGCTACAGCAGGAGCTATTGTTAATGTGAAGGAAGGCACGATTGATCTCCATTTGGGTAAAGAGAACATCCTCCACTTTGACATCAAGGGAAAATGAGGAAACCAACTGTGTTCGGGCAAGCCTTCTACATTGAAGAGATGGCCACTCCTGCTGATGAGCACCTTGAAGAGTTACCACCTGAGGACGACGAGGAGGGAGCATCTCCCTCTACTCATTCCCCATAGAAGGTAACCCACCACACTCCCCTGTATATACCATTTTATTTTTGCATATTAGTCTTCTTTTCGGTATCTCTCTCTCTACTTGACAACACAGAGACTGTGTAACTCAAGTTTGGGGGAGGTACCAAGTATTTGATCATGTTTGCTTTGATGTTGTTTCATTGAGTCATGCATTGCATACCTATTTGCATATAAAAAAAAAAAAATCAATCATTTAGTTTGCATCATTTGCATTTCTAGGAGAGTCTAGAGCATATAGGTTGCATTCACTTGCATTGGGAGCAATGATTTTAAATGCCTTGTAAAGAACACTACGTTGCACCTGAGTAGCTTTTGCACCTCTCAAAAAGACTTGTATGTTTCGAGCCTTGAAAACTCTTCCTGAAACTTGTTGATTGCTGAAACTCAGTCTTTGAAGCCAACTACAACCTTATTTGAACTGAACGAACTTAATGCTTCTTGCTCATGGTCCCTTGTGTACTGAGTCATGGCTATACACACTTGAGTTGTCACATCTTTTATGCCAATCTTTTTTGACAAACTCTAGTGGTAGACCACTCCCAAAACCTTTCCCTCCTTTTAAGCTTTCATTGTTTGATGAGTGAGGCCTTTTTCGGAAAGTCTTACATGTGCATAATGTTGAGAGTATCGGGAACGACAATGCTTGATCTTCATTCTTGCTAGATTGGGCACTCTATTGTCTAGCTATAGGTGGGGGGGTGAGTGTTGTGATTATGATTTGGGAGAAATGAAAAAGAAAAAGAATAGACTCTTTGTGCTTAAGTGAATTGTTTTGTTGGGATAAGTAGAGAAGCCTCTAGCTCAAGTTTTGAAAAGTCTTGCCCCCAGCCTAAAAAAAAAAAAGAAAAAAAAAAAAAAAGAAAAGAAAAGAAAGAAAAAAAAAAAAAAGAAAAGAAAAAAAAAGAAAAGAAAAAGGGGGCTAGCAAAGTTGTTAGAGCTAAGAAATGTTTTGAGTTTGTGAAAAATCCCTTGTAGATTTCAAAGAGAAGGAGTTAAAGTTCTTAGGATCTTTTGGTGAGAGATGTGAGTTGGGTTTGACATTTGAGAATGATTGTGTAATTGTATGTTTGGGAAAAGGGTAGAACAATGGAGATTGAGCATTGTATGCATGAGTTGGTCCCTTTCTTAGATATATTATGTGCAATGTCAAGGCTACTTGTTTCGAGAGTAAACCACCTTAAAGATCATATGTTTTGAACCTCTTGAATCACTTGAATAAAAGCCTTCCCTTACCCAACCAAATGACTTGGACCAACTGACCATTTGCAAGAATTCACCTGATGTTTTGTGCTTAATGAATGTGAGAGTTGGTTGATTTGAATGTGTGGATGCTTGATGATGAGTGTAAGAACAAAAAGAGTTAAGATAGGCCTAGAGAAGCTAGAGTGTAATAAGAGAGTGTGCTAGTTGTGTTTCTTTTGGCTATGTGCTCCCACCTTCAACCTCTCTCCCTATGAGTTCTAGAAAGTTCACTTGTGGACAAGTAAAAGAACAAGTTTGGGGGAGTTGATATCTTGCATATTTCCATTTTTTATCCATTCATCCATGTGCATTTTCATCATATAGATTAGGATTTAGCCATGTTAGGTTGCATTTTGCATACATGTTCTTATCAGGTGTTGGAGTGCCACATGGAGTTCTGGGGACATTTGGATGCATTTGGAGCTCAAAGGAGGTGAAATAGGTGATCATTGGACGAGTAGAGCATGGGAGCGAGGTTCCGCAGCAACGTCATGAGGTCGCTCCAAAGCACCTCTCAGAGCGACCTAGCTAGAGCGACCCCGTGAAGTCGCTCGCCATACTCATCCCGTGGAAGCCCAGAGCGACTTGCCCAGAGCGACGCACCGAGGTCGCTCGCATCTCACACCCCTCTCGGAGCGACCTCCCAAAGCGACACCCCGAGGTCGCTCGCGTCTCTATGGCGAGACGAACGAAGCGAAGCCCGGAGCGACCTCTCAGAGCGACCCACTGAGGTCGCTCCCGAAGGCCGGAGCGACTTGTCGGAGCGACATGCCGAGGTCGCTCCGCGTCTATTGTTGGGTCGATTTCTATTTACTTAAGGGCCTTTTGGTCATTTTATTATGCACGTTTTACATTTCAAAAACCTATGTTTAAACATCTTTTGTAGCCACCAGGGCAGATTATCTTTTGATCTATTGAGAAATACACAAAAACTCTCTGGAGAAGTTCATCTCTTGGATTTTGATTGTTATGTTCTTGTGTTCTTGTTGATTTCTTATCTATTTCTCTACATGATTAATCTGAAATCCAATATGGGTTTAAGAGGAATCATGGAGATTAGTGAGTAATCACCTTTTGAATTCATGGGTTAGGGAGATTAAGGGTGATTAGGTTAGAGCTAGGATGTTTTAGTGTAGATCATTCATATTTCCTTGCTAGTAGAGTAATCATAATGCATCTTCTGAGTTGGCCACTCAGTTGTTGATCCTTAGGCATTTCTCACCCGAAAGGTGTTCGATGAAATGCCCGAGACAACTCTCCTAGGCTTTTAGTATACTTTGCCAAAGACATTTGTTGTTAAAGGTGCTAAGATAGCTAATAGACTTGTTAGTAATGATTGCTTTCATATTATTCAACCAAAGACATTTGATGTTTGAGATATGTTAGCAAATGAGCATTCATCTAGACATAGAGCTTGCTTAGAATTGTGTCTAGGCTTAAGGTTGATAGTTTGATTGATCATTTGCCATCCTTAGTTCGATACTTGATCACCCAAGGTCTAATCCCTATGCCCATGAGTTCTCTTTTCCCTTAGTCAAGAAAGTATCATTCTGTTATTGCTTTCTAGTTTAGTAGTAGTTTAAAACTCATCTAAATCATTGGTTGCACTTAGATTAAGTGAGTACTTGCATTCTCAGTGCTTTGATATCCCTCAGAACTGGTTCGACAATCATTTATACTACAACATTTGTCTTAGGAGCCTTGAAAACTCCTAACATCAGATATGGTACCTTGATATTATTGTTTATTGGGCTGAACATTTATTTTATTTTAATGGGTTAATAAAGTTAATTTAGTTTTCTGTTGGGTGGGGCACGTTATTTTTTCTGTGGTGTAAACTAGAATTTTTTTTTTGATTACTAAAGAGAAAAAAATAAAAAAGAGCATGGGGCAAGTGCCACACCCATTATAGTGGTGGGTCCGCCCCTGCCAACAATCGAATTTTTGCCTTCCCGATAAACGCTTTTTTCATCCTCTCGTTCACCCCTATAACTAATTAATAGTAACCTACGGCGAACATTTTGAATCACATCTTTCTGACGTGGCCCGACATCAATTTTCAGTTCGGATGAGCATCGGGGAAGTAGCCATTGATCACCTCGGTTACATTCCGAGGGACAGAACCGTCAACCCCAAACCTGAAAAAAAAAACAAAAAAAAAGTATTTAAATTATTTATTTTTGTTATAAAATAATTGCACAATAAAAATGTAACGTACCACAAAGTTTCGTCTGGTCGGTCGGGGTCTAAGACTGATAAACCTTCTCTGCCTGGTTGAGCGAGAAGTGCAAAAAAAAAATATTCATTCAGTTAAGACATCCTGAGAAGGAAGAGTAGATTGTGGTCTGTAATGTTGACTTGGTAAGGAATAAGATCTTAGAATGGTAGCATTGTTCTGGTCAAGGGGAGCATTCAAGAAGGGATGTTACTACACAAAGGTGAAGGGCTTATTCTACTGGAAGGAATGGCCAAAGATATAAAAGCTTATCTACAGTTGTGGCATTTGTCAATAGTGTAAGTATGACACTGCAGCTTACCATGGCCTTCTCCAATCTTTACCTATTCCGGAAGTAGTGTGGATTGAAATTTTTATGGATTTCATAGTCGGGTTACCTAAATCATTTAGGAAGACTGTGATATTTGTCGTGGTTAATCGGTTGAGTAAGGATGCACATTTTATGGCGTTGGCTTATCCATATACAGAAGTGTCAGTTTCTTAGGTGTTTCTAAATTAAGTTTACAAGCTCCATGGGTTCCCTCGCTCAATTGTAAGCGACAGAAACACTGTATTTTTTGAGTGAGTTTTGATAAGAACTGTTCAAGCTGCAGGGTTGCTCCTTAAACACATCAACAACTTATCACCTTCAAAGTGATGGGCAGAATGATTTGGTGAATCGATGTCTGGAGACTTATCTACGATGTATGACTGGAGAGAAGCCATATATATGGTCTAAATGGCTTCCGCTTGTTGAGTATTGGTATAACACTAATTTTCTTATGGTGACACAAGCTACACCGTACAAAATAGTGTATGGACAACCTCCACCAGTCCATCTTCCTTACTTACGTGGTGAGTCTAAGATTCAGGTGGTGGCTCGAAGTTTGGAGCAACGTGAGAACGTGATACTGATGTTGAAGTTTTACTTGACTAGGGCGCAACATCGCATGAAGCAGCAGGGGGATTTGCACAGGAGCGAGAGACATTTTGAAGTGGGTGAATTTGTGTATGTGAAGCTTCAGCCTTATAGACAACAATCGGTTATGGTCCGTGCTCATCAGAAGATTGCGCGTAAGTACTATAGTCCCTATAAGGTGCTTGATAGGCATGGATCAGTGGCGTACAAGTTGGAGCTTCATGTGGGATCCCAGGTGCATTCGGTTTTTCATGTTTCACAGTTGAAGAAATCAGTGGGCGATGTGTCTACTGCAACTCAACTTCCTTCAATACGTCGTGAAGTGGAAGACAAGAAACCGAACTATGTGTTGGGAAGGAAGATGGTTCAATGCCATAACAGGCCTGCTACGATGATTTGGTGAAGTAGGTCAATCAAACGGAGGAAGAGGCTACGTAAGAATTTCTCTTTAACATTCAAAGAAAGTTTCCAAAATTTCAACATGAAACCTTGTGGACAAGGTTCTTAAGGAGGGGATATTTGTCATAGAATAAACGGAGGAGTGACAGCTGGCATGATAGTTAGTGACGTTGAAGATTGTTACGGAAGTTAGTCATCAGCAAATAAAGAAGTGACACGTGAGAAGACGAGTCGTGCTGAGTTGACTCATTGACTCGTTTGTTTAATAGCGGAGTTTGTTCATTTGTTTCATTCATTCGAAATTGATTGTGAAATTCTATGAGTCTGAAACACTTCAGTAACTCGTTTGATCCTTTGTTATAATCTTCTACATTTGGATTACGTTTCGTTGTTTCATGAACGGCGAAGCGATTCAAATAATAAAATCAACAGATTCTCGTTATTATTTTCCTATTGTACAAAAACGTAGATTGGAAAAATCCTTAAAATACTATAATGCGTAGTACTTTGATACTAAATGTAATAAAGATAAAGAAGCTATAAATTGCAGGTTAGTAATTAGGAAAAAATAAGTTAAACAAGACAAAGAAGTAAAACATAAACGCTTCAAACTAATATATGTATCCAAACTAATTAAGATCAATATAATTTTTATAACTAATCTAGTCCAATTTCATCTGTAGTGTAGTAATGAGTGTGTTAATGGTTTGTTTATATATACTAGATACTTTGCCCGGGCTACGCCCGGGTTTATTCAAATAATGTTATATTTAATATCAATATTACAATATATTACTTCTATGTTATAAGAATATAAATAGAAATTGAATGTTTTTTCGTAATAGAAATTGAATTAGAAATGAGTAAAACTTACAATTTATTTTTGTACTATCTAGAATATGTATGGGGATGGTAAACAAATGCAAATTAATAAAGAATTTGTTATGCAGTAGTTATTATCCAAAGTATCTTTTCTTACAAATTTAGGTTATTAAGTAAATATATTATTAATCTCCCCATCACATATTTCTTTGTTATATATATTATTTATTTCATATTTATATTTTATTTATATGTAATTTATATCTTATTTAATATTTTGTTATATTTTTTATGATTCTAATCATTTTTTTACAATTTTAAAGTAAAGCTAATTTAAATACTCATTGCTTTAAATAAGAAAAATTAAAAAAAATTATATGTGTTAAATACACTGAGAATGTTAAATAAAATATTAAATATAATATTATTTTTCTATAAATTTTTAATGTTAAATATAATATAAAATATCAATATATAAATAAATAATTTTACTTTTTGTTATATTATATATATTTTTATTTTTATATAATATTTGAAAAATTAGGATGAAATATTTCGAAAGATTGTTTTGTTTTAACATCATTATTTATATTTAGTATATATTTTAGGATGTAAATTCGGTTTGATTATTTTGGTTTTTGGTTTGATTTGAATAATAAGTTTGGAACTTGATAAAATTTGAGTTCTTTTCGGTTTTCGGTTCCTATTTTTGGATAATTTTGCATAATTCGGATAAAATCACATTTTGGATTTTGTTTTATACAATATCGAATAACTCGGATAAATTTAAATATTTCAAATATATTTTTTCCCGGGAAATTACGAAAATTTTAAATATCTCGAATAAAAAGTAATAGAGTAATCCATTTTGGGTTGTTCGGTTATAAGTATTAGGGTTAGAATATTTGATAATTTTTGAACTAAAGCTAATTAATATTTTTTAAGGTGTATAAACTGTATTTAAGATATTCAGGTATCCATTCAGTTTTCGGTTTAGATTCAATTTGGTTTAGGATTTTCTGTTTCATCGATATATGAACTGTTAAGGTATTTGTTAACACTGATTTAGTTTTGGTTTTTTTATGTTATTTCAGTTCGGTTTTCGTTCTCAATTTATATGCCAAAACTTAATTTTTTTTTGTACAATTTGTCTTGTATTTGATAAATAACTGATTTAGTCGTATTCTAAAAGCACAATTTTTATTATATTAAATTCCAATTTAAAAGAAGTATAGATTTGTGAATTATAATATTATGTGTTTTCAAATAATAGGTATCTACTATATGTATATATGTGTACAATGTATATGTTTGTAAATTCTACCGAGATAGATTTTAATCTTGGGCTTTGATTGATTGTGCTTATTTTTGACAAATGTAATTTCAAATAGTTATAATTACTTAATTGTTCATTATATATATAATATATTATATAATTAAAAACGATTTTACATTAATAATATTATATGTATATGTTATAGTAGATAATGACTTGTAAATAAATATAACAAAGTCTTCAAAATAAAAAATTATAATAGAAGAATTCTTATATATATATATATTGTGTTTTTATCTGAAAATAATTTATTATTATTATTATAAATGTTTAAATTAAAATATAAAATAATATATAATTAAATAATAACTAAGTAAAAACATTTGTATAAAGATATTTTCTATAATATTTCTAATCTCTGAGTGTATTTAAAATTTCAATACAATAATTAGTATATAAAGTTTATGAAATTTTTTGTCATATATAAACAATTTAATGTTAGATTCAAACTTTTTTACAACATAAATAATAACCTATTATGCCGATTTTTGAATTAATAAGACATAAATTAATAAATATTTCTCTTTTAAATATTTCGGCATGTGAGGAAAGAACACGTAGTTATGATAGTATATCTTAACCAAAATATAGTTGCGGACATTGTTTTGAAACCTGACCCGGATCCACGGTTGAACCAATAAACTCGATGGCCCAGAAAAAAATCCAGTTTTGGTTTTGTGAAAAACTCAATATTTAAAAACCCGCAAAAACCCAGTAGAACTCAAAACCTGATACCGGTTGAACCAATAAATAACTTTTACTTTTTTAAAGTTTTTAATTGTGTTTTATATTCTAAATTTCCAATTAAGAAATTAGGTGCTGACAAAAAAAAAGTTAAGTTTTCTCTTTTCAGTTTGATATTTATGTTTTTTTAGATTTTGATGAAGATTTCACTCATTTGAAGGAAATGAAGTGAACAATGGTAGAGAAATCAAAATTAGTTGATGTGATTTGGTGTTAGTTTATTTCTGTTATTGACAATTTATTACAATGATCTTTTACTTTTGGTTTATTTAGTATTTGAAGTTTAATTTATTATTCACATTAGACATTTAAATATTTGTAAATTTTATGTTTTGATTTTTTTAGATTTCATAACTATTACCTTGTTAGAGAAAAGTTTAAATTGTAAACTAATTTTTGATATTTTGTATGTGAAATGAAAATAAAAATATAAAAACTAAACTTAAGTATTTTCTAAATGTTTTAAACATAAAATGTATACATATCCAAACTATTATTTTATGTTTTAAAAAACATTTAGAAAATATTAAACTTTAGTTTCTATATTTTTTTTACATAGATGATATATTATTATATAATAAAATTAATTCATTTGTTAACCCGCGGTTCATCCGCGGTAGACCCAGTGATCCATCAACCCGGTAAGGCATCCGGTTCAGTG
The DNA here is from genome assembly GCF_000309985.2 of Brassica rapa. Lineage (NCBI taxonomy): Eukaryota > Viridiplantae > Streptophyta > Magnoliopsida > Brassicales > Brassicaceae > Brassica > Brassica rapa. The sequence goes on along the minus strand of NC_024799.2, from coordinate 21,761,437 downwards.
TCCGAATCGGATTTAAAAACATTGATTGCGGAATTAATAGAAGAAGATGTATACATGTAGTAAATTTAATTGGAGAATTATGGAAGCAAATATTGTTTATAGATATGAGTCCATATTTTTCTTTCAATTATTAGAAATAAGTATATATTGTAGATTTTTTAAACTAATTTGCGAGTATGATGTGATATACAGAATTTTTTAAAATATGTTATACGATAATTTTTTTATATATTTGTATCATATATGTGGTGGAGTTATTGAGAAGTGTTTTTGGATATCAATATTATTAATATCATATATGTTCTACTGGTTAAAATATTATTATATAGATATTTGTTTGCTAATATATATGTAGTGGGACAAAAAAGAAAACAAAAGTCAAATAGCATATGCTTTCTCTAAGCATGAAACTAAACGACGTGCATTTGATCAAGAGACTCAACGCTTGAAACATGATAAAGTTTATAAGGATAGGTAGAGCAGTCCTAATTTTAGAACATATTATATACTACATGAGTTGTTGGTTTCCGTTTACCAAACATATAACATATAACCGGCTATCAAAACAATAAAACAATATGAGGAGTCAGTCTCTTAATGGCGATATATAAGGGAATATTAAATCATCTCAACCTTGCAAGAACAAATACAACATTAGCAATGTAGAAGATGTAAACGCTAAGAAGCTTTTCGGAAGTGGCCAAAACGATTACGTTTGCTCTACTGTGTCCCATTTGTCTGTCACATTGTATAAGAGATGAATTAGCCAGTTGCTAACACAACGCAAAGAGGAAAACAACAGGACCAATTCATAATATGCATTTTGGGGGAAAGTGAGTAATCATACAACGTGATGGAAGGTACCTTTTGTTGTTGAAAATCTGTGAAGGAGGTACCTTTTGTTGTTGAAAATCTTCAGTACCCGAAGTGTTAGAAAAGTCATCGAGTGTATTTGTTTGCATAATCATAGCTTTGTGTTAAAGACCATTGACACTGAAGCACTGCAATATGGAACATGTGCGAGTAAAATACATATCAAATAACAATGAGTTTATCAACAAAAGAGAAAATTGTACATACAATAAAGTCCATGTTTCAAAGAAAGAATAATTTTATTTTTAAGCAGAAAATACATACACAAAGAAACAGAATTACCATGGAGAATAAAAGATACAAAAGGACCTGCGCAGAAGATCTTCTCCTCAGGGCTGGGTCAGATAAACAGGCAGAAAGACCAATGTGATGTAAGCCTTTCAAGTTATCAAGACTCAAATACGAATAAACTGAGCCAAATCCCATACATACAGATAAAATGGTTAACGGTTGGCTTCCTTAAAAGACTTGAGTCAAAAAGGTATGCATGCAGTACTAACGTTTCTTCAACATAACAATTTGGGAAGGAAAAGAACCTATTGAATGTGAAGCCATTGTGGAAACATAAAAAGCTTACACTTGGAGATCTTTAAAGAAGGGTAAAGATACCAATTCACTGAGAATAAAGCAGAGTAATTGAAAGCAAAACGGAATAAGTACAAAACGAACCCATTACGCAAGAAGAAACGCAGCGACTGGAACAAATTAGGATTCTTAGCAAAATCAAATATAGGGTTGTCAAGCAAAAAATAATTCGAGCTAAGAAGTATATACCCAGTCGCCGGCTTTCTTAGTATCATCAATCTTCTCCATCTCGATTGGAGCCTTGATTGATTTCAATCTTCTCCATCTCGATTGGGAGCCTTGATTGATTCGCCTTCTCTCTTAGCACGAGAATCAGCAGTGACCATGACACCTTAGAAAAAAAAAAGCGAGTGTGGTTGTTCCTCCTTTCGCAGGCTTCACCATCTGTACAACTTCTTTCTAAAACCCATCAAACTGAAACCCAAAAATAAAAAAAAATTCAACCACCCACATGCTTAGCGGATAAACACAAAAGATTTCATCAAAGAATAAAACCCACATATGTTGTTTGGGGAAGATCAGAGGAGGGCACAACAGAAAAACCATTAAGCATATTGTTTCTAGACCCAAAGCCAATCGTAGGCATGGATGTCTCGAAACCAATTAAAGAAAGTTTCATCTTTTAACCATAAAAAATCTTTGAAATCCCACAATTGAAAGTGATATAAAATCATAAGCGTCGCAGATCAAAACTGGACCCGGCCATGGATAGCTTCGCTGGTGACGTTGCTCAGCGACGTATGTCAGCCGACTATATATGGAGGTAGTGGAAGAGAGAAGTTATGGTGCGCACTGATTCAAGACGGCAGCTGATTTTGATCCGTCTCGATTTGAGGCCATGGCTTCTATGGGTACAGAAAGAACCAACATTTTATGAGGATTAAAGAACACATTCTCTACAAAAGGATTTATATAAGAGGAATAACGAAAGGAGGTGAAATGATAGCTTGGCTCAGGAGTAAAGAACTGGAAATTGAATGATTGAGAGTAATAACTCAAAGAAACGGCTATTTGCAGAATCGGTAACGACGATGGTAAAGTGGAAGATGCGAGTTGGGCTGATTTAATTGGGGCTACTACGAATTATAGAAGCTCAGAATGAATAGGCTCGGGAAAATCATGCCTTGACTAAAGCATGTATGACATGGAAAAATAGAGAATTCTTATTGGACGAATTAATTTGAGGACGTGGCAGCCTCACCATTGAGTATATGCTGCTTTTAGTATAGTATAGATTCATCTCCTTAAGATAAATCAGAGTTAACTTTAAAACGTAATTTCATTTATATATATAACAAAAACTTGGTTTTATTTGCGTCGTACATAGCACATGATCAATACTAGTATATATATATAGGCTTTTAACGTTAAAACCCATCAAATAAGTTTGTTTTGGGTAAAAACCTCAAATTAAGTATTTAACGAAAAAAATCCCAAACTAACTTTATTTAATGAGTTAAATCCTACCAGGTCATAATTACCATTACTTCCGGTAAATCTTTAGTTTAGGGATTTCTACATTAATTAAACATAATTAAGAGGGTTTTTACCATAAAAAATCTAAAAAATTAATTAACTAAAAAAATCAAAATTTCTAATATTATTTAAAAAATTAGTAAAATAAATTTTCAAAAGTAGCATTTAATTTTGTTTTTGTAAATATATGAGTTTGATGTGTTTTTAACATCAACATTATATATGTATAAATTAAAAATGTAAAAAACCAGAAAAAATAAGAAAAATTATCTAAATATCTACACGTAATAAAATTACTAAAAGATTAAAAAATTTAAAAATAATAAAATATAATAAAAATGTAATAATAAATCTTTAGATAATTTTTATTATATTTTCTGGGTTTTAAAACTTTTAATTTATACATATATAATGTTGATGTTAAAAGCACATCAAACTCATATATTTACAAAAAAAAGTTTAAAAATGCTAATTTTGTAAATTTAAGTCCTAATTTTTAGATAATATTATAAAATTTTGATTTTTTTTATTTTAATGGTAAAACTCTTCAACTATGTTTATTTAATGTAGAAATCCCTAAACTAAAAATTTACCGGTCGTAATGGTAATTATGACTTAATATTGTTTAATTTATTAAATAAAGTTAGTTACGAGAGTTTTACCAAAAACAAATTTAGTCTATGAGTTTTAATGTCAAGAATACAGATATATATATATATATATATATATATATATATATATATATATATATATATATATATATATATTATGTTTAGCTAACGGGCCCAATCAGTAAACATCATTAAAAATTATGTCCACATGTTACGGGCTCAAATTTTCAGACATAAGATAATGATTACTTGTATAAATGGGCCTTAACATGAGATGGGGCATACACAGCTGTGTGCATGCAAGAACATGTTTAATGGGGTTTTTAACAAGTCCGTCTTTGACCGTGTGCTAGGAGTGCTTATGCATAGGATCTCAACTATTTTCTTAACTAGGTGCGTATACCCCGCGCAAGCGCGGGGTCGTTGATAGAAGTGTTGCTTTACGTAATGAAAGTCAAGGTTTTTCCTCTCGAGCAATTTTTCATGAAATTTTTGTACTTCTTAGCTTGAGGTGAGTTCTGAACCAAAGGCTTGAGATTGAGATCCTTCGCTACAAAGTAATCGTCAAAAGTGATGTTGAGGTCCTTGCAAGTGAGGATGGTGTTGTAGTCACAATTGCTTGTAGCTTTATTATCATTAGATGAGAAAAAGTTAATCATTCATCATGATCAGAGAAATTATATAATAGAAACAGGAAATACATACAAACTACGACCAAAAAAATTCTAACCGGAAGCTTAAGAGTGCTAGAGTAATCCAAACAATATTGCTTTCGGTCAAATTTTGGATCAATGAAAACATGTTCTTGCCGAAAAAATCCAATATTTTCTCCATTTGGTAAGATTCATCTGCATTATCACATGATGCTTGTCATAATGATTCCAATAAAACAACAGAAGGAAAAAAAATATTTGAACTGTCACTTTTCATGATTTACAAATATTAAAATATAGCAAGAAATTAATCATAAATCTTACCATAGACAGTGCCCTTACAGCTCCAGTATTAACCATGCCAATAAACACATTGCTGGTTTTGATCTCAAGAAACAGAAGTTTCTCAACCTCAAGTTGAAATAGTGAGGAAGGAATTTAAAAAAAAAAAATACAGTGAGGAAGAGCAAATGAGAATACAGATCTGTTTAGGGAATTGTTATGAGGGTTGCAGGCGTTGTAAGCAACACATTTATAGTAGTCAGACGATGATAACTGAAACAGTAGAAAAGAGAATCTATTGAGAAAGTATTCATCTTTAGTAGTAGTTAAGAAGAGTAATAATAACAATTCATGTGGAAGATGTGGAGTGAATATAGACAGTTAGAAAAGCAGTAGAACAGGTTGCATTCAGATTCTCTTTGTTTAAGGGAAGTGACTTGTGAGAGATGTGAAGCACTGAAGATTGTATAAAGCTCTCCAGATTCTACTCCATGATCTACTGAATATCTGCATAGCATGTTTCCCATGTATTCTCGATTTGATCTTGCATCAGGGCCTTCATGTGATCTTATAATCATCTAAAGACGGTAAAAATAAACACATTAAAGTTTATATAATCACAAATGTAAACATCATTAGAAGCTTTACATTTACCTTTTAAGTTCGATTGTTTTAGAAAACTTTCAGTGCAATCAGCTCCCTAAAGAAGTCCCTTATAATTACTTTCGCTCAGACCATCAGCCATCCACAGACATGACCATAAAACATGGTTAAGAGTTATATTCCCATCATCATTCTCACCAACTTGTCTCATGTCAACCTTGTCAAGTTCTTCTAATGAACCCAACAATAAAGTGCTATCTTCATGGACCCGAGAGGAGCTTTGAAAGAGGCCTCCATGAGTTGTGTAGACACTATCTGATCGTACATATGCCAAAGGTAACGTTTTGAAACAATCGATACACCTGGAATGTAGCACTGGACCGTGTTCACCGTATATGTGACATGTCTCTTTCAAGAAACCAAACTCTTCTGCAGAAACTCTTGTTTCTGAGCTTCCTCTAAGTAAAAATACCATCTCAGGCATCAGAATTTGTAGTTATCACCAAACTAAATTGAACGTGAGAAATAAATCACCAAACAAAATTGAACGTGGGTCCCACAACTTGCTGAAGGCGTGAAACTGTTATTAGAACGCATAGATAATGAAAAGAACCCTAACTCATGTTAAACGAAGACAGTTTACAATATGAACAAACTATAATTGTTTTTTTTTCATATAACGTGATGAACCTCATTTAAAAATAAAACTCATAATACATTTGTAGGCCCGGCCCACAGAGAATACCGAAGAAGCAAAGGTTTCCGACCTTCATAAATATATATTAGTTTCGGCTATCAATGTACAAAGTATCCTTTAGTTCAGTGGTATAAATGTTGTAGTTTATATCTCAATAACCTGGGTTCGAGCCACAGACTTGACATTTTTTCACACTTTTTAAAAGTGGGACCCACCAAAATGCTGACGTGTCGGCTCAGGAGGAGAGAAACTCTCCTATTATATTATAGATTTTTCTTTGTGTATTTAGGGCCCTAAATTTAAAAAACAATTGTGAAAAGGTCCATTTTTTATATTTGATCAATATGAACCCTAAAATTGGTTTAAGATAATGAGTTTGCAAAGGGTCCATGTTTACTTTAAGACGAGCTTGGTTCTTAAGATAGAGTTCTTAACGGAATATAAAAATCTGTCTATTAACTTTTAAATAAAAAAACTAAGAACTGGATTTTAAATAAGAACTAATTTTTAATTTTTTTAGTTAAAAGTTAATAGACAGGTTCTTATATTCTGGTAAGAACCATACTCTAAGAATCCATGTTAAACATATTATAACAGTTTTGATGATTTTTTTCTTTATAAATAATGAATTAATTTTATGAAACGCCAATGGTTTGGGGGTCCGCAAGTCACGACCGGAGACGTGCATAAGAAGAGTTACAGAGCAGACATTGGCTGGCAATTTCCCAAACCAAAAAATCTTTTTTCATTATTAAGGACACTGGGCCCCACCAACCACCATCTCCATTTCTGCTTCGTTTCCTCAAAAAAATAATTAACAATACGTACCTATTTTAACTAGGGATGGACACTTCGGTTATTTTCTCGATTCAGTTTGTTTAGTTTGATTCTAGTATTTTTTTAATTGAAACAATCATTGTTAGTTTGGTTCGGTTTGTGTTCGATTTTGTTTATATTCAGTTTAGTTTATTTTTAGGATTTGTTTAATTATGTTCTTCTTAGTTTATTTTTTTTAAATTATGTTTTAAAACATAAATTATGTAAACATAAACTATGTGAACTAAATTCAATATAAAACTGGAACAAAAACTTTTAAAAAATTCATAAAAAGATAAAAATTAAAACAAATGAAAATTAACTAAAATATAAACAACCAACATCATTAATAATATCTCTTATATTATTAAAGAGTCTACAATGAATTATTCCATATGATATCATCAGAAATTCTGCAACAAATCAATAACTAGTATATGTTATACACAAACTATACAAATATTTATTTATATCTTTATTACTCTATTTTTTTAAATCAAAACTTTTGATGATTACATATTAGAATAGAAGAATATATGCTGATAAATAAAAAATGAAAAATACATGGGTTAAGAAATTAGTATTATAGTATATTGATAGTATAAATATTTTTAATTTAAATAATTACAAAAACACATTGGTTTTTCGGTTCAATTCGGTTTAAAACCGAACCGAGCCGAACCATTCGGATTGGAGAATTTTCAACCGAATGGTTTAAAATAGATTTTGGTTTGGTTTGAATCGGTTTCGGTTCGATTGGTTCGGTTTTTTTGCCCACCCCTAATTTTGACATTATAATCCAAACGTTTTTATACTTGGCAGTCCATATCGAAACAGTTGTGAGATTTGATAGCCTCGTGTTCCTAACAAGTAATGTTAAAATAAATATGGACGGACGTAGTTAATAAGTTAAAATACTAACAAAGATCAATTTGAATTTGTGTATTAGTAATAGTAATAGTTACAAAAAAAAAAATAATAATAATGCATGATTTCGATAACGACGAGTGATGATGAAGAAAGAAACGCCATGTGAAGCTATTAAAAAAAAAGCGATGCAAATAGTCAAACGTACCCTTTATCACACGCCTCACGTGCGCCGCACGTGCCAAAACCCTTTCACCCTTCTCCTTCTTTCTTCCTTCCTTCCGCATCAATCGGAGCCAAACAAACACAAGAGAAAGACAGAAGAAAATTTAATGGCGAGTTGAGAAAGAGAGAGGAAAGCACGCCATACCTGAGAGCTTCGTTCGTGAAGAGTTGAAAAACATTTTACTAATAATAAATAATTATTATTATTGTCAATTGTGATAATAATAAAAATATATATATATATGGTTGTTAAAATAGGAAAAAGTGGTGGAGGAGGTGTTTGATGGATGGGTGCTACTCACAGCACCAGCGTTAATAGTCATTCTCATTCTCGGAATACTTCGAATCATTCGACCAATACCTCTCGCCAGTGTGGTGCGAGTGATCGATTAGCTGTCAGCAATTTGCGGTCTCAGCTCACTACTATTTATAGAAACCACGAGGACGAAGAAGAAGAAGACGAAGACGACAAAGAAGAAGAAGAAGAGAGAAGATTCGCCCTTGTTAGAGATTTCGATTTGTCTAGTTTGAAGCGCATTAGGGTTCCAAGAAGGAATCATATTCTCATGGATCCTCATAAAAAGGTCCCTCCTTTATTCATTCTCTCTCCCCATGGATCTCTTGTTGATTTCTTCAGATTCAAAATTGAAAATTTTAGATTTTGTTGCTTTATGTCTCCAACTACATTGGAAGGAATCATTGTTTTGGGATTTATAATCCAACTTTATTGGTATTTTGATTGCTTTAATGAAATGGTGAAAAAAAATGCAAGCTTGTCTCTGATGATTTGGTATATGATCTGTCAAATGTTTGATTTCAATGTTTCTATGTTATGAAAAGATACTACATTGTGGATTTGGCTGATCTGAATCTGTTCGCACTTTACTTTATATATGTTGAGGAGAGTTTATGTTTCCTCTAGGTCTCTTCCTGAAGATATACATGTTATCTGTAGAAGAATCTTAAGAACTAGGCAATATTATTCTTAGTTTCTCTTCTTAACAATCTGAGGTCTGAATATGCATTTTTCATGTTTGTACGAACACAGGTTGCATTGGAGACTGAGTTCTTTACGGAATACGGTGAAGCGAGTCGGTATCAAATCCAAGAAGTTATAGGGAAAGGAAGTTACGGGGTTGTGGCATCTGCAATCGACACTCATACGGGAGAAAAGGTTGCCATTAAGAAAATAAATGATGTGTTTGAGCACGTCTCTGATGCGACGAGGATTCTGAGAGAGATCAAGCTCCTCAGGCTGCTCCGGCATCCTGATATAGTGGAGATTAAGCACGTGATGCTTCCTCCTTCGCGTAGAGAGTTCAGAGATATTTATGTTGTTTTCGAGTTGATGGAGTCAGACCTTCACCAAGTCATCAAAGCCAACGATGATTTGACGCCTGAGCATTACCAGTTTTTCTTGTACCAGCTTCTTCGTGGCCTGAAATTTATTCACACAGGTTAGTGCCCTGGCTTGTGTTATTGTTTAAGCTTTTCTACTAAACCTGAATAAAATCTTTTTGTTTTATTTTGTTGCAGCCAATGTGTTTCACCGTGATTTAAAGCCTAAAAACATTCTAGCCAACTCTGATTGCAAGCTGAAGATTTGCGACTTTGGGCTTGCTCGTGTGTCGTTTAACGATGCACCTTCGGCTATATTCTGGACTGTATGTTAGAGACTGAAACTCATAAGTTTTTCTTTTTCATTTTCATTAAATTGTTGTGTACAAATGGTTTTCGCTTCATTGCAGGACTATGTCGCTACAAGATGGTACCGTGCACCAGAACTTTGTGGCTCTTTCTTCTCCAAAGTAAAAATCACATTCTTTCTTTTCTTTGTGTACCAATTACCTGTTTCGCTTATTATGGCATCACAATCTGAGATTTTTTGTTCTTTTCTCTCATCAAGTATACACCTGCCATTGATATATGGAGCATAGGATGCATATTTGCAGAAATGCTCACCGGGAAGCCATTGTTTCCTGGGAAGAACGTGGTGCACCAATTGGATATTATGACTGATTTGCTTGGTACTCCTTCACCCGAAGCTATCTCAAGGGTTAGTTGCTATAATGTCTAAGCATGTAGTTTCTTTGATGTCTTATGCATTATGTGTTAAAGCCTTAAAAGCTGTGGAAAGTAGTCTAGGCCTAGCTCCGGTTAGATTCATATTAATTGGTAGGAGACTTAAGGTCATAGGTATGTCAGTATGTGATCCGCCACATATGAGAATAATAGTGTTATTACATTACCAGACCACGGTTGGATCAGTCTTTTATCATGTATAATGATGAATATTGTTTGTTTGGTTTTGTTGCAGATTCGTAATGAAAAGGCGAGGAGGTATCTCGGAAACATGAGGAGAAAACCGCCAGTACCATTCACTCACAAATTTCCTCATGTAGACCCGTTGGCTCTTCGCTTGCTGCACCGCCTTCTTGCATTTGATCCCAAAGACCGTCCCACAGCTGAAGAGGTAGAGCTCTTCTATACTATTTTGCTCTTCAATGTATCAGACCCTTGAACATGTGTGTGAGTATATACAGGCACTGGCAGATCCTTACTTTTACGGTCTGGCAAACGTGGATCGGGAACCATCTACTCAACCGATTCCAAAACTTGAGTTTGAGTTTGAAAGAAGGAAGATTATGAAAGAAGACGTCAGGGAATTGATCTATAGAGAGGTACACTAATCTCATATTGTTTTTATTCCACATGTATTCATCGTTTTAATTGTTGTTCTTACAAAAACTTGCAGATATTAGAGTATCATCCTCAGATGCTACAAGAATATCTTCGAGGTGGAGAACAGACGAGCTTCATGTACCCTAGGTACTATATTATAACAGTTACCATATGTATTCAAACGGGAACTTAGATAAAGATTCTTTTGAAAATTCCAAATGAAATGCAGTGGTGTTGATCGGTTTAAGAGACAGTTTGCACATCTTGAAGAACATTACGGTAAGGGTGAGAGAAGCGCTCCTCTTCAACAACGCCACGCTTCTTTGCCTAGGTACACACTCTCTCCTTTGCTGTTTTGTTTCTAAAACTGATTTTGAAACTTGTGAGATTCCGCCGATGCTTGTGAGTTTGCATCTTCACGTCCGTTGTGTTGTGTTTCAGAGAGAGAGTCCCTGCGCCTAAGGAAGAGAACAGACCGGCAGCTACTTTAGCCGCAACACCCGAAAGCCCTCAAATTTCTCAACACGAGGGCTCAAATTACATGAATGGGATGAGCCAGACGGGTTACAGCGCCCGGAGCTTGCTGAAAAGTGCCAGCATCAGTGCATCTAAATGCATTGGCGTGAAACAAAGAAACCAGTCCGAGGTAAAAAGATCAAGAATCGCATTTAAAAGATGTATATATTACAAGTTTGTATGTATATACACTTGTACTTCACATTCTTGAAACTTTTTTTTGCAGCACGGGGAATCGAACAGTGATGCAACTGATTCTTTGTCTCAAAAGGTCGCGGCTCTCCACACTTGATCGTGATATTGGAGGGGGGAGTGAAACTTCTTGCTAACAAGTAGGGGATGAGCATATACACATCCCTCACAGGGAAGAAAACAGAAGAAGAGAGAAGATAGCATGTGTCTCTGGTTCTGTGCTGCATACATTTACGAACTAATCTTGATAACTTCTGAAAGACTTGAGTTATTGTCTGAACAAAAAAAAACCTTAAACATTCAACTATTTTCAATTTGCTCTACGGTTCAACTTGTATGAAATGAATGGAGTAATTTAAGGCGAATTTCGGAAATGCCCTACAAGTTTGGCTTTATTACATGTTCACCCCTAAGTTTCTGTATGACAAGTACATGTCCTTAGCACATGGTAAAACATAAATCGTTGAAGTTTGTGTTAAGTACATCTTCTTGACCCCGTATATGTAAAGCATATGTAGATATGATGATCACTTCATCTTCCAATGATAGAGAATCATTCTCATTGACTGTTCATTTTCTTCTTTTTGGTCGTCCCATTTTGCTTTTGCTTTGTTCTCTTTCGGTTTACTAATTAATCACTCTAGAGCTGGTGAAAAATAATCACTGTACATATATGATAAATTAAAAAATTAAAAAAAAAAACAGTTATCAAGTTCAAGAAATTAGTGCACACATTACAACAATGTTGTAAGAATATCTACACATCTGAACACTGAGTTTGTACATCATACATAACATACCTTTTGTAGCTCATATGTATAGTAATCGTCTGTCATCATTGTGATGTAGACTGAGAATTTTGTGATTAGGAATAAAAATCCGTTTTGCATTTTTTGTTATGGCGTTCCCGAAAAAGGGTTTGTAGTATTCTTGATCAGCTTTCACTATTCGCGTGCCTGACGTTACCTTTTTAACATCGAGCTCCTCCCACTCTTTTACCTTTTTTAGTTTTTACTATTCAAAAAGCGTATTAACGGAATAATGGATAAATATTACGGCTGGCTTTGTATGACATTGTTTATTTATTTTTATTTTTTTGACAACACATTGTTTATTAGGCTAATTGGCTTAATAGATTTCCGAAGTGGAGACGATGTCCTTTTACAACACAGTTAGAAAAAGAAATACACAGACGATGGTGATGGAAAAGAGGAGAACGTGATTCGAAGAGGTAGAGAAAACCGTGGATCAACTTTTTAAAATTTACCAAATAAAGGTAAAAGGAAGATGTGAATATAATTACGCCACAAGTAATTTGAAACAGCTAATAATTAGGATTTTTTATTTTTATTTTCTTCAAGTTTTACTGGTTGTCATTGAATGCAAAATAACATTATTACATAAAGTGAAATGAGTGTATAGAAAATCTCGAGTATTTGGTTATCTAATAAATTACGTTTTTTTTCATGGTCATACAGGCCAATTTCCCTTGTTTATTCTTAAAACTAACTATCGTGTTATTTTTGTCGATTGTACAGAATATACCAAGACAAGTATGTTACACACATAAAAAAAAAACTAAATGAATCCTTCCAAACTCTCTTATTATGTACTAATTTTTTTTTAAGGACATCAGTAAACTTGTCGATCAGTCAGTCACCTCTGGTGTTTCAAGTTTCAATGCAAAGAATAATCGTCCGTGATTCACATATAAAATGATTCCACTAATTAAGTCATTAACACTTCAATGATTTAAAAGATGCTTCTACTATTACTAATCCTAAAATTAAATTAGAAATTTCCACATAAAAATAACAGGAAAGTATCAAATATACTTGCGAATTTTTACTTTTAGCAGATTAACTTCACAAGAATGTTTGATGCTCCAAATTTCAGCAAAAAGGAAAATTTTAATGCTCAATAAATCAATAATATATACACAGTAATTTGCCAAAAAGAAAATAATATATATACAGTAAATGCAAAATGTACGAAAATCAAATTAAATTATTTAAAGCCAATAAAAAGTACTTCAAGTATTAAATTGCCATTCGACTAGATCCCATTTGTGATATTTTATTACACATCTCTCTTCCACTCCCTCACTTCTTTGTGTTCCTGTCTCCACGCTTCCAGCGATGTTCCATCACGCGCCATCTTTCATTTCCCTCATCTTCTTCCTCACCATTCTATCACCCGTCTCACCAAACCAAGACCCGATCACGGTCCAGCCATTCCTGGTCAAATCATCCCCACCCGCCACCATCCCCGCTTTCCCGGAGCAATCTGACTTCTCCGGCTGCCCACTCGATCTACCAGAAGACCTCTTCCACGGAATCAAGTCAGCCTGCACCGGCAAAAAGCTCCACAAAGGAAAATGCTGCCCCGTGCTAGGCGCGTGGCTCTACTCCGCTTACTCGACCACTGCTCTCAGCCGTTCCATCCCCAGCTCCGCCGTTAGAAACGCGACCTCCGCCGCGACCACGCCGGAAGAAGATATGCCTTTGCTTCCAGACGACTCGGAGACTTGCGTCGACGGGTTGGAGAAATCTCTGAGGAGGAGAGGGATTGAGCTGGCGAGTCCGAACGAGACGTGCGGCGTGGTTGACTGCTACTGCGGGATAAGGTTGCATCACTTGAGCTGTTCCGAGGCGTTTAGTGTGAATGGAGAAGGGAGGCTCGTTGGAGACGAGAGTGTTGATCGGTTAGAGACTGATTGTTTGAGTGTAAGAAACAACAATGGCGATAGATTCTCTCCGCTAAGTAGATGTAACAAGTGCTTGAACAGCCTCTATAAGGTAAGTCTTAGTAGCATTTAGATTCTTTTCTTAAGGAGATCATATGAAATTAGATTGAAAATAACTAAATTTTCTACAAAGATATTAACATTTGATAATCTGTTTATGCCCTTTTAGTGTTCTTGATGTGTGTTTGCATCTATTTATTTTCTTTTGATTGATTGATTGATAAATACTGTTTTATGATTAATAACGGCAACTCTAACTCTATTCCATCTTCTACTCCAAATTATATTTTCAGAAAAATCTACTTTCATCCTACTTCATTTTTAACTTCAAAACAGATTAAAAATAGATTTGTCCTAAAATGGAGTATTCTAAAAAAAAATTGTTTATCATTTCATTTTTACTTCTAAATTGAGTAGAATCCAACTATAAGTTAATTCTTTTGAGAGTTTTTGAAGTAAAAATAAGCAGTACATTGGGAGATGATCTAAAGCATTAGTATCTAGTTAAGGTCTAGTCCAAAGTTGGTAACTTTACTTAGACCGTTTAATGATGATCTTTGTTGTATAGACATTAGGGGTTTATTACATAAGTGAGTGAGTGAGTGAAGAAGATTTGGAATCATATGTTCTAGGATTCTTTTCTGATCTCTGTGCATCACCCTTGTCTGATGGTAATTTGGGAAAAGTTTTGTTCTTTAGCTCTTTTGTTCTTTTTCTATCTGACAAGTCTGACACATTACGCTCTTACACATTCCGTGATCCCCACGCGTCATTTCTTTTCATCCATCATATGATTTCATTCTTGTGCATCTTAATCACCAACCCACCATAACTAAAAGCTTTAGCCACTAGCTTCTACTTTGTAAAATCATTAATCATTAGTATAGCAACAGATCCTAACCAACATAGACCAAACACTTGTGGTCTTTTTGTTTATTTTGCAGCTTAACCCGAAGAAAACATCAGGGACAAGAAACCCATCGAAGGAAGACAGAAACAGAACAACGAAGATGCACAACAAAGACTGTGTCCTAATGGGTCTCACTTGGCTTCTCGCTAAGAACCGTACGGCTTACTTCCCCACTGTCACTTCAGTCCTCCGAGCCGTCATGCTCAACCAAAACGGTGAGCCACGGTCATGTGCTCTCGGCGGTGACGGCATGCCTTTAGCTGTTGACTCTTCCGAATTCTCTAACGGCTCATCAACTTTAATTCAGTACCCGTACCACTTGGTCCACTTCTTACTTTACAGCGTCATCACATTGGTCTTGCTGGGGTCGTGGTGACTCACGCTGACGTGGGTTCGGATTTGGTTGTGACACGGCGTTACGTGATTGGCTCAGAAGTTAAGTGAAAATTCAGATAGAGAGGAGTGATAGGATGGGATTTGTCATTCTGTCTTTGTACATTAGTTTTGCTTTTGCTGTCCTTGTCGTTGTTGTTGTAGTCATTTTGTTAAGAAAAAAATCGTATTGTTTTCACAAATTAATTTTACAAGTTATGATTCACAATATTCAGCTATGTTTTCGGTAAGATCAAATTATAAGAGGGCAATGCAATCAATCAAATAACTTTTTTGTCGAAGGGAAAAATAAAAAGTTAGATAAAACAATCAAAGAACTATAAGAATAATAGAGAAAGGCATGTGAGTGATGGGGTCGAGGTGGTGTGGCTGGTTTTGAGAGAGAGGCAGAGAGACTTGTGACAGCTTTGTTGTTATGTTTCCTTATCTTCTCTCTAACCACGCAAAGCTATACATATGATAATTGATAATGCGACCAAGAGTTGTGAAGCCCCACGACTGATATTTTTATTTTCTTACTCACTTCTCGATGATATGTTCCCTTCACAATGTTCCCAAACGATATTTCATAAAACTTCTGGAGACAGAGAATCTACTAAATGCCAAATGGAACTGGCTAGGGATTCATTGGATCGGCTTTAAAGCAGATAGTGCTGGTTTGGGCTCAAATAACTAGCTCATGGGCCTTTATTTTCTTCTTATTGGTGAAAGCATAAATTATGACATAGATTCTTTTTATTTTGAGTCATCTCCAACCCAACCCTATTTTCTCTTTAATATTTTTCTATAAAATAGAGTAATTTTATTATATGCTAATTTTTTCTCCAATGATATGACTCTACAATAAAATTACCTATTACAAAAAATATAAAGTAAAAAATAGAATTGCATTGGAAATGGTCTAATTGTGACATGAATTCTAGTTTTCCCTTTTGTTGCCACATTTTAAACATTTTCTCATTTTAGATGAAGAGCATAAATTTTAATACAGTTTAGATACCTTTCATTTATTTCATTGACATGTAATTTGTGTTAAAAAGTGATAAAAAGACAAATCAATGTAACATTCGTGTTAATTTTCAGTAAGAATGCTTTATGTCAAATGAAAAACATGAACTCCATTATCCTTGTCTCTATCAACTATAATGACATTGTTTGGTGTAATTAAATCCATATTTTATATACAAATTCTTGTTTGTGACAGGACATGAGAAGTACTTTTATGTGATAATGATCATTCAATTCTTAAAATTGCAGCTAACTAGTTTAGATTAGATATTAATTTTAATAATAATGTTAAACATATTATAAATATTAAATAATTTAAAATGCTCAAAAACATAGTGATGTACAGTCAAGTCAAAATTTTATTTTTTACTATTAAAGATTGAAAATTTTCTTTGAAAACTAATTTGATTAAATATTGTATGTGTATTTTTAGTTTTTTTTTTTTAAGTTTTTGTTGAGTTTCTTTTTGTGGTCAACGTTATAGCCTAATCGTATTTGATTCATCTGATTTTTCTATCTCAAATGCTTTTTTGACCACCTATTGATTGGTTCATATATGTGTTGAATTTTAGTTATTACTTTTTAAAAATTTCATTATATATTATCACATTTTTACCAAAAAATGATAAACATATTGCACTTCAGTGTCTATTAAATCATCACTCTCCAACAAATGTTTTAGGTAAAAGAAGATGAATTATCTTATATTTATGCTAGCAATAGCTATGTGTTTTGGTTTGAATGAAGGTATTGTGTGTAATATTGATAATCGGAATCTCCCACAATGTCTAGGGGTATGCCTCATGAACATTTTAGAATTTCAAAATAAACTCAATCCACTAATCCAGGTAGTATTCTCAAAGTTAATTGTTCATCCAACAGAAATGAAGTTAATGATCTTCACGAGGTAAAAGTTAATGATAAATACCAAATTTTTCTTAGCGAGATATAATAAAAAAAACTGTATGGCGCTGTCTCTTACGATATGGACATAAAGTCAAAAAATTTCAAATAATATGACGTGCATACTGAGGAACCAGTGACCCTTGATGTGGTCAAAAACGTTCATGGATTGCTAGAATTGATGCAATTTACTTAGAGAAAAAATATGAAACAAAGGGCCTCCAACATCAATGGATCATTACTAAAAAATGAGTTTTGTCTGGTCTAGAATGAGAATGACGAGTAACCTTCAGGTGTTGAAAAAAATTATTTTAAAAAATGTCCATGTAAACCATTTGTTTGTGTGATGTTTATTGTATGAAAAGTGTAAATAATTTCATGGTAATTGTAATGATTATCACTATATTTATGTGTGGTGCGGATAAAGAAATATCCTTTCCATGTATATAAAGAGATGTAGAGAGAAAAATCAGTGTTGAGATCAAAATCCGTTATATCGACATCAGCGGCTAAAATCCATAAGAGGAAACTGATTTGAGTTTTTCGGATTAAACTTTGAGATCTTCTACAATAATCCTTTGAAGCTTTTCTTCTGTCAAAAGTCATGAGACAATGGGAAGTTCAGCGATGGTTTTTTGAGATCAAAGAAGATATGGATAATGACTATGTGAACGAATTGGTACCTTTGTAGTTGTGTCATGTTTCAGAATCGGGTTGTCGAGAAAACTTTTGATCACTTTCTCTATCAAATGTTCTTGAATCAAAGAACTACTGTTATTGTAAGATACTTTGTGGATCCATTTGTTTCTTGTTACCGTGCAGAGATTAAGTCACCCAGTATTCTATCTCAATTTGATTAAATGTGGTCTCGTTCGAGTTGTCATCAAACTGGATGCAGTTCTCTTGAAAGATTGATACATACTCCTTGTTTCATGTGAATGAACAAACTGATTATTAAGAACATTTGTTGAAAGATTGGAGCTTATCATAAAGATTTGATTCAAAAAAAAAGTTTGTGTACGGTACTTGGTTTCGCTGTGATGCATGTCAATGATGGATAAAAGTAAAACAATAGCAAATGATAAGTAAATTTTAATATTTGGATCGATACGTTAAAAACATGACTGTAGAATGTAAATATTAGTAATGGTAGACCGGTGGATAAAATTTAGAAGTTTTTCTGACATCTTTTAGAATATAGAATTGAATGTAGAATGTATATTCTACGGGATATATAGATTTTTAATATGCGGTGTAATTCATATTTTATGTCTAGTAGATTATTATGTTTTTACTGAATTTACATTTTAAAACTATTATATATGGTAGATTGGGTTAACCGACAATTATAGACCAGTTTTGAAATTGTTATTTCGATAATAGTTTCTTCACAAAATTATTTTTGATAAGTGTTCATAAGTATATGTTAATATCATATTTTATAATTTCTATTTTTTTTGCTTTTAAATTAGGTGACATAAAAAATTTAAGAATGCAAAAGTAATAAAAGTCTAAAAATATCAAAGTTACCTTTATTGCAAATTCATCTATTTATTAGATTAGCTGTGCTTTATTAAAAAAATATTTACCAGAAATAGGTTTGATGTCATTGCGTCCAATCTGCCATGTGATTGAGATATCAAATAAAAATAACAACTTTCAAGTGATCAGGTGAGTGTTTTGTATTCTCAATCAATTTGCAATCTACTTTTATAGATTAGATTATGTAAGCAATTGATGAGGGTGGCTTCCAACTTTTCTGTGAAATAGTTGGAAATTTTCTTTGTAAATGGAAAGTTATGATTGAGTATAATTAATTTACCTATTCTCTATTATTTTAAATGATGTTTAACAGAATTTGTGCAATTAAATAATGTTTTCAATTTATTATTCAAAATAACTATATCTAAATTTTATTTTAATATAAATATTCAAAATATATTTTTATAGACGATAAATAATGTTTTAATATTGAATAGGATTTAACTGAAAATTATTGCATGCAATCTTGCTGAAATTATTACATTTTATTTATCAATACTATACTAGTTTAGATTTCTTTTTTTTTTGAATAAAAATACTACTAGTTTCAAAAAAATATTTAATAATAATGTTTACATATTGTGATGGACAGTGAAGTCAACCTTTTCTTTTTACTATTAAACATTGTAATTTTTTTTTTGAAAACTAATTTTATAAAATATTTTACGTGTATTTTTAATTATTTTTTGGTTTTCCGTGGTCAACGCTATAATCTAATCTTATATGATTCATCTTATTTTTGACCATAAACCAATTAAATATTTTTTTAATTTTAGTCATTACTTTTTAAAAATTTAATAAAATATTAAAACATTTTTACTAAAAACTATAAATATATTGCACTTTAGTGTTTCTGAAATCATCTTTCTGTGACAAATATTTTAGATAAAAGAAGATAAATTACGTTATATTTATGTTAGCTATTAGCCTATTACTATGTATTTGGGTTTAAATGAAATTATTGTGTGCAATATTGATAATTTATATTTTTTTCACAGTGTCTAGGAGTCTGCCCTATTAGTAGTTTAGAATTTTTAAAATAAACTCAATCCATGTAGTATTTTCAAAGTTAATTGTTTATCTAACAAAAAAAAAACAAAATTGATGGTCTTCACAAAAGGTAAAAAACAATGATAAATATCAATTTTTAGCGTGATACCATAAAAAAGATTTTTATGTCACTGTTCCTTATAATATAGACATAAATTAAATGAAAAACTCTCAAATAATACCGTGCATACTTCAAATGAAAAACACGAAGCCCATAACCTTTGGAGATGATTGATAAGGGCTGTACCTTTATATTTTTTGCTGTAGAATTTAATCTGTAGATTTATAAGTTCTAGTTTTCATTGTTGTAACGTTCTAAAACACTAATTTTTTGTTCTGAAAATAAAGCTTCCTACAACCATATTTTGATTTTGCAGAGATTTTTTTACTGTGAATTTTTTTAAGTGAAGAAAAACTCGATTGGTTGACATATATAACTCTAGATTAAATTTTGACTGTCTAGAGCATTTACAACCACAACCAATCATCTTATCTATATAAACTCTAATGAAATTGTTTCGTGTAATTAAATCCTTTTTGTCATACAAATTCTTGTATGTGGTGGCATCAGTAGTAGTTCTGTTATGTGACAATGATCATTTAATTCTTAAAATTACAGCTAATATCAAAAGACTCAAAACCGTCCTTGCCGGAATTTAAAATTATTATTTTTTTTTTCTGCCCAGGATCAAACTGGAGACTTAAAATGCTTATGTTTTCTTATGTTTTGAAATTCATTTTGGGGAAATTTTACTTTTACACTTTGTTTGGTACCATTATTCAATTTTACCACCAATCAAAGGACATTTTCATAAATGCCACATTCATTAATGTGTAAAAGACTAGACTAACCCTTACCTTATCCTCAACATATCTTCCTCTTTCTCGCTCGCCGAGATCCATCGTCTCCATCAAGCTTCGCCGTCGAGATTTCATCAAGTTTCGTCGTCGTCTTCATCGAACCTTTCCGTCGTCGTCTTCATCAAACCTTTCCGTCGTCATCTTCATCAAGCTTTGCCGCCGTCGGCTTCATCGAGCCTTGCCGCTGTCGTATTCACCGAGTTCCGCTGTCGTCATCTTCATCAAGCTTTAGTGTGTTGTTTCTGGTTTCTTAATGGATTGCTATGTGATCAAGCATGTGATAGAGAATATCCAGAGCCACTTTTTCATGACTATCATGTTAAACTATCAGATTTTCAATCATACACACGTTTGAATTGATGATGAGTTTCAGTCTTTCAATCACACAAACACACATTTAGACGAGCTTTCTTATTTGTTTAGTATTATCTAATCATATATAGATTCCTTAAAGTTTGGATATTTAATTGATGTGTTCGTTAATCCAATCAAATGTGTATATTTTCTTTTTATCATTCTCTATAAATCTTTGATTTTCTAGTTAATTTTTGCATGTTGGATAAGTTTGAGCTAGTTTTGTCTGCCAGATTCATGATTTTGAATGAAAGTTTATACATTTTTCTGATTTATGTTGATCTATGATGCTTTTGATTTGATTAGTATATGTTCTAGCTTGGTCTGTCAAGGTTTGATTCTCTAGACAGTTGATTTGATTTAGAGTATAATCAATAGGTCACTTTTTATTGTGTGATTTTATATTGTTCGTCTGTTATGAAACTAATTTGATTTGTTAATACAGTGTGTTTTTAGATTCAAGAAGCAAGGGAAAAAGAGAGTGGTGATGGTGTTAGTTCCTAGGAGAACTACAATAAAACATGAATTATTGAGAAAGATGCTCTCAGATTCTTATAAATCTGGGTTTTATGATATTGTGCTAATACACTAAAATAATTTATAAGCTTTTATAAAGTAGTATTTGAATAACATATATACAAGGGTTTATAAAACATAAAAGAATATCTTCACTTAGACAATTTATAAGGGTTTATACAAAGATGCTCTAAGATTCTTATAAATCTGGGTTTTATGATATTGTGCTAATACATTAAAAAAAATTATAAGCTTTTATAAAGTAGTATTTGAATAACATATATATATATATATATATAAATTTTTATAAAACATAAAAGAATATCTTCACTTAGACAATTTATAAGCTTTTATAAAGTAGTATTTGAATAACACATACACACATATATATAAATGTTTATAAAACATAAAATAATATCTTCACTTAGACAATTTATAAAGGGTTATAAAGGTAAAATAAATCAGTTAGAAGAACTCTAAATCATTTAAAAAGTTTATAACCATTTAGAAAGTCTAATAAAATAATTTATAAGGGTTTGTAGCATATTTTATAAAGGGGTTTTAAGGATATATAAATAATTTATAAGGGTTTATAAAACATTCATAAAGTTTATAAAAACAATTTATAAATTCTATACACCATTTATAAATAATTTATAAGGGTTTATAAAAAAATCATAAATTTTATAAAAACAATTTATAAAGCTTATACACCAATTTATGAGGGGGTTTTAAGGGTTTTTAAATGGTTTATGAATCAGTTTATAACACTTTTAAAACTAAAATTAGTTTATAAATAATAATAATTCAACTTAAAACCCCGAAAATTACCTTATAAACCCTAAATCTGTTTATAAAATAATAAATCAGATTATAAACTCTTATATATCAATTTATAAAATGTTATAAATGTATATAAACTAGTATTTCCTTTGTAAAAATTTAAAAGGTATTATGTATCATTCATAAACTCTTATAAAAATGTACCCATCAATAAGAGTTTATAATTATTTATAAGTCTTTATAAATTGGTTAAAAATAAATAATACTTTTATTTATATACGTAATAGTAAGAGTTTATAACAATTTTTACAACGAATTTATAAGAGTTTATAAATCATAGAGAGTTAAAAATCATTTTATAAAGTTTCATAGATCAATTTAAGAGTATGAAAATCAGTTATAAATATTTATAAAAGCTTAAATATAAATACATGATATATGATGTAACCAATTATTGCACCATGAAGGATTGATTACAACATGATCACTTAAAAAATCTAACAAGTCCTTTAATAAGGCGTTGAATATTCCATTCTCCGATTCTATGATCATCATATCATATGATTATCAGGTAATCAACACATGAATACATTTTTATATTAAAAATAATCTCTAGATATAATGAAATTAATATTTTTACCAGTCCAGAAGGGTGAGGCACCACATAAGATGATATACAATATGATCACCAATACTTCAAATAACAGCTTCTGAATTCCTTTTCAAAGCCTCTAGTGCTATGTAATAAGCATCGATCACCCACTATATCCTTGAACACATCTCCTGGCTTGTAGAAATCGGAGAGACCAAAGTCAATGGTTCTGAGAGGAGAGTTCTCATCTTCGTTCAGCAACAGAAAGTTCTCAGGCTTCAAATCCCTGTCCCTGTGAATAGCCTCATGGCATGACAAGTAAGCACAATCTGAACAATGTTTCTCAACAAAAAAACAGCTGCTCTCTCCGAGTAACTTCATGTAGCAATATCCTATTGAACAACTCTCACCTGTGGAAAACCCCATGACCAAATGCACATAATGCTTATCCTCATAAGCTTTTTTAAGCTCCACAATGTAAACAATTTGTTTCTTCATGCTTCTATAAAAGCCCTAAAGTCCCTAAATCATTCATAAGAATCTATAACCATTTAAAAAGGTTTATAAAACAATTTATAAGAGTTTGTAAAATAATTTATAAGGGTTTACAAGAATATGTAAATAATCAATAAGAGTTTATAAATCTTTTGTAAAGTTTATAAAAAACAGTTTATAAAGTTTTTAATTCATTTATAAAATTTGTAAATCATTTATAAATTATTTATAAGAGTATATAAACCATTTATAAAGGCTTATAAAGAAGTTTAAAAAGTCTATAAACTGTTTATAAAATGTTTATAAAAGAAATCAGTTAGAAGGTCTTTAAATCATTTATAAGAGTCTATAACCATTTAGAAAGACTTATAAATTATAAGAAAATTGATAAGATTTGTAAAATCATTTATAAGATTTATAAAGGTATGTAAATAATTTATAAAGGTTTATAAAACATTTATAAAGTTCATAAAAGTTTATGTGCCCATGAATACAAGCCAAGACATAGATCACCTTTGGCGGCCTGTCCAAAACATTCTTAACAGTTCAAATAACCTTTTCACAAATACACATACAGAATTGGACAATCTTGGTCCTAGTCCACCACGTACCTGAGCAATCATCCAAACAGTAAGGGGAAGCTTGTCGTGACCTTGATACTTAGGATCCTCTCTCAAAGTCGGTAATACACTAGTCAACGCCTCAGGTTTACAATGCAAAAAGATGGCTAATGCAACAAACATTCCCACCTACACATGAAGATGATGAAGGAGTAAAACGAATTAAACCATTAAATCACATCAACAAGCGAATTTGAGATAGATCACCTGAGATTTGGAGGCGTCACCACCCCCTAAGATGGATCAAAATAAGATGCACAGGTGCCAAATGAATGTACTTTATGGTTTACAAACACTAACTAGAGGCTGAAATTTAAACCCGTTCATCTATTAACTTATTAAAAACAACATCTTTGATCTCATCAACAACTGTATAACAACTACAAGTTTAAACTTTACTATGTTCTCTTCCCAGCTTCCTCAACGCCTTAGCTCCAAACTCAATCCCATGAACTAAGCTCTTATTCATGGGAAGCTTTTTTCCAATGGTTGGACTCTCCATTCCCAAAGGAGACCTCCCTCTCTCCGACAACACCTATGGCTTCACGTGCTGTTGCTTCTTAACCCCATCAGCAAACTTTGCAAAAGAAGTAGGCAGAAAGTAACAGCTCGTAGGTGAATTAGGGATTGACTTTGTCTACCACAGAGAATAGGCAGAGGGGAAGAGGATTCGACTCTGTCTACATGTATAAACTGACCTTGATGAAGCTTATCACTGAGAATCAAATCATCGTGCTCGTCAGGGAGAGAGACGGAAGTGGCGTGTGAGGAGTCAGAGACTTTGAGATAAAAGCCTTGGTTTGGGAAAAGCTCACCTCCTGCTAGAGCAGGGACGATGCTAATGACTTGTAAGAGAGAGGACATGTGTTCTCCGGCGATTTTGACGTCGGTGTTCATGTGCTTGAGGAGAACGCCAGGGACTAGAATCGCCATCACCGACGGATCCGATCGTCGTCCTTTACCGGAGCTCGCCGGATTCTCGCCTCACATATCCAGATTGTCGTCCTTTGCCGGAGCTCGTCGGAGCTCGCATCGAGGAAGAAGATAAATATGAGTTTTTTTTATCGATAGTAATTGATTAGTTTATGTTTAATTAATTAGGGGACATAGTGGTCATTTTTCTATTAAAATTTTAATGGTAAATTTGAAAAGTGTAAAGTTGAAAAATGGTATTAGGAAAGTGGTATTAGTGGCAATTTAATTCATTTTCTTCCAATGCTAATGTGACAATAATCATTACATTATTATCTTAAATTAAAAAAAAAAGAAGCAATTTAAAATAAATAACCGTCCTTTTCATTTCTCCTCGTCTCTCTCTGTGTGGTCTCCTTCTCCTCTCACCTTTTCCTTCGCGATCCCCGTAAACCCCCGAAAACACTCAAACCCGATCTCCGCAAAGTCCTCTCTTCTCGACGATGACTCTCGCCGAAACCTACGCCTGCATCCCTTCGACGGAGAGGGGTCGCGGAATCCTGATCTCCGGCGACTCCAAGTCCGACACCATGCTCTACACCAACGCCCGATCCGTCGTGATCCTCGACCTCAACAACCCCTTGAACGTCTCTATCTACGGAGAGCACGCTTACCCAGCTACGGTGGCGCGGTACTCCCCCAACGGGGAGTGGATCGCGTCGGGGGACGTCTCGGGGACGGTGAGAATCTGGGGAGCTCGCGACGATCATGTGCTGAAGAAGGAGTTTAAGGTGTTGGCTGGGAGGATCGATGATCTCCAGTGGTCGGCTGATGGGATGCGGATCGTTGCTTCTGGTGATGGCAAAGGAAAGTCTCTCGTTCGTGCTTTCATGTAAGTTGACTTCGATTGATCAGTCAAAGATTATGTTTTTTTTTGTGCTGATTGGTGCATTGAGTCTGTTGAATTAGATCGAACTTAGTGTATCAATGATAGATTCTTGATTCGTTGCCTTGTATTGTTTTGTTTATTGCATTGACTTCGAATGAGCAGTTTAAGTTTATGTCTTTCTGCTGATTGTTGCATTGGATTTGGTGAATCAGATCGAACTCGGTGTTATCAGTGACAGATCCTTGACTCGTTTCCTGTGCATTGAGTTCGACCAATCAGTTTAAGTTTATGTTTTTTTGCTGGTTGTTGCATTGGATTTGTTGAATCAGATCGA
Organism: Brassica rapa; assembly: GCF_000309985.2. Taxonomy (NCBI): domain Eukaryota; kingdom Viridiplantae; phylum Streptophyta; class Magnoliopsida; order Brassicales; family Brassicaceae; genus Brassica; species Brassica rapa. The sequence continues at coordinate 21,735,451 of NC_024799.2, read as the reverse complement.
ACTCAGTGTTATCAATGATAGATTCTTGATTTGTTACCTGTCTTGTTTTGTTTGATTGGAAATGCCTTTTTTACCTCTGTTAGGTGGGATTCAGGATCGAATGTGGGAGAGTTTGATGGACACTCTAGGCGTGTTCTTAGCTGTGCTTTCAAGCCGACCAGACCCTTCCGCATTGTAACTTGCGGGGAGGATTTTCTGGTTAATTTCTACGAAGGTCCTCCTTTCAAGTTCAAGCTCTCAAGCAGGTCTGATGTTTAGACTTTACGCTCCTTTCTTTAAAGAAAGAAACTACATTTTTGTATCTGTGTGCTTAAGAGGTTGTTGTTGTTTGTTGATCAATAGAGAGCATTCCAACTTTGTCAACTGTGTGAGGTATTCACCAGATGGAAGCAAGTTCATTACTGTAAGTTCAGACAAAAAGGGAATCATATATGATGGAAAGACTTGTGAGAAACTGGGGGAACTCTCATCTGAAGATGTGCATAAAGGTAGCATCTACGCTGTTAGCTGGAGTCCTGATGGCAAAGAGGTACTGAGCTAGGTCTATTTGTTGTAATATATTCTCACTTATTGTCTGAATCCGTTATATAGGCTTGAATAGGGTGGATTAATAGCATATGATATTTGATTGTAGATGCATGAGCTATTTTCTGTTTATATGAAGACTCTGTGAAATATTTTCTATATTTTAATTCTTGATTATAGTATGGTTGATGCTGCGTCCCTACTCACTTTTGTATATGTTTAAATGACCAATCAGGTCCTCACTGTATCTGCAGACAAGTCAGCTAAAGTATGGGAAATCTCGGATTCTGGTAACGGAACATTGAAGACCACTCTGACTTGTCCAGGATCATTAGGGGGTGTAGACGACATGCTTGTCGGGTGTCTGTGGCAAAACGATCACATCGTCACTGTTTCTCTAGGTGGAACAATCAGCATATTCTCAGCAAGCGATCTTGATAAATCCCCCTTCCAGTTTTCGGGACACATGAAGAACATCTCTTCCTTATCTGTGCTCAGAGGAAGTTCTGACTACATACTATCCGGTAGCTACGATGGTCTGATATGTAAATGGATGATGGGACGTGGTTTTTGCGGTAAATTGCAGCGGAAGCAAAACTCTCAGATAAAGTGTTTTGCTGCTCATGAAGAAGAGATAATCACATCTGGATTTGACAATACGGTAAGCTGGTTTTCAAATTGCTTGTATGGTCTCTTAAGATCATTCACACTTTACTCTTTAAGATATTTTACTGATAAACTAAGCAGCTTATCGCATTCTTTTACTATTTGATGCTTATCCAGATATCCAGGATTTCTTATCAAGACGGTCAGGTCACAAACGAAGAGTCTATTGGCGTTGGAAACCAACCAAATGATCTAAGCCTTGCACCGCTCTCACCAGGTCTCCTTCTGGTGGCCTTTGAGTCAGGAGTCGTGTTTCTCCGTGGTGAGAAAGTAGTGTCAACCATCAACCTTGGGTTCACCGTCACTGCTTTGGCTGTAACACCTGATGGAACTGAAGCTATTGTCGGTGGTCAAGACGGTAAGCTCCATCTGTATTCTGTTAATGGCGACTCTCTCACCGAGGAAGCAGTTCTTGAGAGACACAGAGGCGCCATCAGCGTCATTCGTTACTCCCCGGATTTGTCTATGTTTGCATCTGCTGATTTGAACAGAGAAGCAGTTGTATGGGACAGAGCCTCCAGAGAGGTAACTAAAGATTTTTTAGAACCTGACCATGAATCTCCAACACTAACACTGATCTTACATCTTTTTTTTTCTTTCAAAAAAACAGATGAAGCTGAAGAACATGCTGTACCATAGCGCCCGCATAAACTGCCTAGCTTGGTCTCCAAACAGCAGTATGGTTGCTACGGGATCCTTAGACACATGTGTGATTGTGTATGAAGTGGACAAACCAGCTTCCACACGTATGACCATTAAAGGAGCTCACTTAGGTGGAGTTTATGGTCTGGGTTTCGCTGATGATACCCATGTTGTGAGTTCTGGTGAAGATGCTTGTATCCGGGTTTGGAGCTTAACTCCTCAATAAAGACTTGAGGTGTGAATTTTATAAATATCTCTGGAAAGCTCCCCTTGTCTCCTTTTGAAAAAGTTTTTACTTCTTTTGAAGGCTTTGGGTCTTTTGTATGGCCGTGTGTCTGTGACACTTTGTTGGTGTGTGCGAGTCTTGTTGTCTGCATATCTTTGTCAAAAACAATACTTTCTGTTCTTTTGTGTGTGAAAATGAGATTGTGAGTTTCTTCTATGTTCATTGATTTTTGGATGATTTTGGCTATGATATATGTTTCATAACTTCATTTTTTTTCTTTACTGAAATTGTTACTCTCTTAAGTTGCTCACTATACAGCAATACCTCTGGAGAATTCATCTAAAAAGTTGGACCAAGATTAAGGCTGGTTCGACCTTATGGGATTACATTGCTTAATCTATCTATACATATGATGATGATATGCAGATGCAAATAATGAGAAACCAATTGGTCCAAAGGGTGAGTAATGATTTTATTTGACATATTCCAAAGCAACAACAAAGAAGACGTTGAAGCACCAGTAAATTTGCATTTTCCACTCTTGTCACTTCCATATTTCATTAAACCCCTATGGAATATGAATTTGCATTTTTGCAACAAAAATATGGAAAAGCTTTATTTTTCATTTCTTGGTTAATTGAAAAATGTAAAAAAATAATAATACCTGTGTTAAGCAACTTCCATCAAATAGACATTACTACCCTTTTTAATCACACAGACACGAGAACAAGCGTAGGGGCACATCCGTCATTTAGAAAAGGACACTCTTTTTGGTTTTATCTGCACAGTCCTCGTTCACTGAGCGAGAGCAAGGGTTTTTCCACTCGACATTTTAGAAACTTTCCCGGCGACGACGGTTAACTCTACTCTCCCCGCCACCGCCGTTTCACTCCGAATAGGTACTCATCCTCTTTATCAAACTCTGATTCTACCATTTACCTCTGGATTTCCCGAAATTCTGCTTTATTTGTTTACACGGTCCCTTGTTCTGGAGAATGGTGAAAAGTTTTGCGATCGACACATGCATTTGTGTTGTTGATGACATTAGCGAATCCTTTTTTTTTTCTGTGTAGGTTTCTGTAAACATGACTGATATAGACATTGAAGAGATTGAGGCCGCCGGGGAAGTCGATTTACGCGACCTAGGGGATCCTTTTCTCCAGAGCTTCTGCAAGAAAGCTGCGACGTCCTTCTTCGACGAGTACGGCCTCGTCAGCCACCAGCTCAACTCCTACAACTTCTTCATCGAGCACGGTCTTCAGAGCGTGTTTGAGTCCTCCGGTGAGATGCTCGTTGAGCCGTCCTTTGATCCTACGAAGAACAAGGACCATGAGTGGAGATACGCGACGGTGAAGTTCGGAGAAGTCAGCGTGGATAAGCCTACCTTGTACTCTGATGATAAGGAGCTTGTGTTTCTCCCGTGGCACGCTAGGCTTCAGAACATGACCTACTCTGCCAGGATGAAAGTTAATGTCGATGTTGAGGTAAGGAAAATGATTAAAAGTATCACCTTTTTGTTCTAAATTGTGTTAATGTGGTTAGTCTTAAAGAGTTAATAACGTATGGTATGAAATATAACGGGAAACGTTTTGGGGTTAACTTAGTTTTACTACATCTCCCTCACGTCCTGCTTACATTGTGTGTGATCTATGCGTGTATGCAATGGCTCTTATCTGTCAAACTTTTGATGAAGTTTTTGGTTTGCTGCCTTCTTATTACTGGTTATTTTGTTGTGTAACTGACTCTTCCCTTTATAAATTGACTAGGTGTTCGTTAAGAAAGTTGTTAAAAGAGACAAGTTCAAGACGGGACAAGACGAATACGTCGAGAAGCAGATATTGTCTAAGAAAACGCAGGACATCCCAATTGGTAGGATACCTGTGATGGTGAAGTCTGTGCTTTGCAACACAACGGAGAAAGGGAAGCATGTGGAAAGCTACAGAAAGGGGGAGTGTGCATTTGACCAGGGTGGATACTTTGTGATAAAAGGAGCTGAGAAGGTGAGTTACTCCAAATAGTTACATTCCCACTGTCATGGATTACTATTCTGAACTATTGGATTGTGTGTTCTTCACATAATATGCATATTGCACTTATTTGCCTAAACTGTTTCAACTGCTGACAACGTTTTTTGCTTTCTTTCGTTCCAATACTGTATATATATATACTGGAAAAGATATCCAAGCTGTTATACAAGTTACTAACGTGAAGAAATGTGTTTTGCAGGTCTTTATTGCTCAAGAACAGATGTGCACAAAGAGACTTTGGATTTCTAATTCACCATGGACCGTCTCCTACAGGTCCGAAACCAAAAGGAATCGTTTCATTGTGCGTCTATCAGAGAATCAGAAAGCTGAAGACTTTAAGAGAAAAGAGAAAGTACTGACAGTGTACTTCCTGTCAACTGAGATCCCAGTCTGGGTCCTGTTCTTTGCGCTGGGTGTTGCGTCAGACAAAGAGGCTGTAGATCTAATTGCTTTCGATGGTGGTGATGCAAGTATTACCAACAGCGTCGTAGCTTCGATCCAGGAAGCTGATTCGGTTTGCGAAGATTTTCGCCATGGGAGGAATGCTCTGGCATATGTTGAACAGCAGATAAAAGGCACAAAATTCCCACCTGGTGAGAGTGTGGATGAATGCCTAAGTCTGTACCTGTTTCCAGGCCTCAAGAGTTTGAAGCAGAAAGCACGTTTCCTGGGCTACATGGTGAAATGCCTTTTTAGCGCATATGCTGGGAAAAGAAAGTGTGAGAACAGAGACAACTTTAGGAACAAGAGGATCGAACTAGCTGGAGAGCTGCTGGAAAGGGAACTAAGGGTGCATTTGGCGCATGCTAGAAGAACAATGACCAAAGCCATGCAGAGACACCTCACGGGGGATGGCGATCTGAAGCCTATCGAGCACTACTTGGATGCTTCCATTATAACAAATGGACTTAGTAGAGCCTTCTCCACTGGAGCATGGTGTCATCCTTTCAGGAAGATGGAAAGGGTTTCAGGTGTTGTCGCTAATCTGGGTCGTGCAAATCCACTCCAGAGTTTGATTGATCTGCGGAGAACGCGGCAACAGGTCCTGTATACCGGCAAAGTTGGAGATGCTAGATATCCGTAAGTGGAATTTCCAAAACCCCCTGCTTTGTTTGAAATATAAGTATATGCTCGGTCTTACATGTTCTTCAGTCTGTTTTAGTGGTATTAGACTCTTTCATATAGTTGTGATGATGACCACTGTTTCCTGCAGATCCTTCTGTGTTTGACCCAAATGTATACTGATTTTGTTTAAATTTTACTGCCATTAAGCAATTCCGATACTGTTTTTCGTGTTTCTTTTAGTCACTCTATCTTGTGAATTTTTCCTGATGTCGACAATGAGGTTATCCATTATAGTTACATTGTAATGTGAGCTGTGAAATGTTGGAACGTTGTTGGGAACTTAACATTGTGTTTTTTTTTGGCTTTAAAAACTGAAATGTGACTGCATTTGTTTATAATGTATGCAACAGGCATCCCTCTCACTGGGGCAGAGTATGCTTTTTGTCAACCCCAGATGGCGAAAATTGTGGTCTTGTGAAGAACCTGTCTCTCCTTGGACTTGTCAGCACTCAAATTATGGAGCCTGTGGTGGAAAAACTCTTCGATAGTGGAATGGAAGAGCTGGTGGACGATACCAGTACACCACTGAGCGGGAAGCACAAGGTTCTCCTCAATGGAGACTGGGTTGGAGTATGTTCAGATTCTGACTACTTTGTTGCGGAGTTAAAAAGCAGGAGGCGTCAAAGTGAATTACCTCGTCAGGTATCTCCTGTTTTAACAAATTTCTTGTATTGCATTTACCTTGGATCTTATTACAGTTCTCAAATGTTTTTATGTCATTCTTTGCAGATGGAAATTAAGCTAGATAAAGATGACAAGGAGGTACGGATTTTTACTGACGCTGGCAGACTTCTCCGTCCCCTCATGGTTGTGGAAAATCTCCACAAGTTGAAGCAAAGTAAACCATCGAAGTACACCTTTGAGCATCTTCTTGACCAAGGGATTCTCGAGCTGATCGGGATTGAGGAAGAAGAAGACTGTACCACAGCATGGGGAACCAAGCAGCTTCTGAAACAGCAGAAGAGTTACACTCACTGCGAACTGGATTTGTCCTTCCTGTTGGGTGTGAGCTGTGCGATTGTGCCGTTTGCGAATCATGATCATGGTAGGAGAGTTCTCTACCAGTCCCAGAAGCATTGCCAGCAAGCCATTGGGTTCTCCTCAACGAACCCTAACATCCGCTGTGATACCCTGTCCCAGCAGCTGTTCTATCCCCAGAAGCCACTTTTCAAGACAATGGCGTCAGAGTGTCTTCAGAAGGATGTGTTGTTCAATGGTCAGAACGCAATTGTTGCTGTGAATGTTCATCTCGGGTTCAACCAGGAGGACTCCATTGTGATGAACAAGGCTTCGCTGGAACGTGGTATGTTCCGTTCAGAACAGATCAGGAGCTATAAAGCTGATGTTGACAGTAAAGACTCGGAGAAGAGGAAAAAGATGGACGAGGTTGTTCAGTTTGGAAAGACACACAGCAAGATTGGCAGAGTAGACAGCCTAGATGATGACGGGTTCCCCTTTGTTGGTGCTAATATGCACAGTGGTGATATTGTCATTGGCAGATGCACCGAGTCTGGGACTGATCACAGCGTGAAACTGAAGCACACTGAGAGAGGGATAGTGCAGAAGGTGGTTCTATCATCCAATGACGATGGGAAGAATTATGCTACTGTTTCTCTGAGACAGGTAAGTTATCAGACCTTAGTGAGCTGTCTTTCAGATAACACATACCTTTGAGCTATTATATTGTTTCCATTGATCTGTCTTTTACATCTTGCAGGTTCGTTCTCCATGTCTTGGAGATAAATTTTCCAGTATGCATGGCCAGAAGGGTGTTTTAGGCTATATAGAGGAGCAGGAGAATTTTGCTTTCACGAATCAAGGCATAGTTCCTGACATCGTGATCAACCCGCATGCATTCCCTTCTCGGCAAACACCGGGCCAACTCTTGGAGGCTGCTCTGTCCAAAGGAATAGCTTGTCCTATGCAAAAGAAGAAGGGCAAGTCTGATGCATACTCCAAAGTGACACGCCATGCCACTCCTTTCTCCACTCCCAGTGTCGATGACATAACCGACCAGCTTCACAGGTACCTTCTTCACACTGTCACTTGGTTTGATCATTGTCTACATAGTGTTGAAAAGGACTGAAACAGTACAGGGATGTGTGCTAAAGTCGGTAGATAATCTGAGCGTCATTTGCCTTGTGATTATGTGATTTTATTGAATATATTTCATTGAAACTGTACAGGGCTTTGTGCTAAAGTCAGTAGATAAACTGAGCGTCATTTACCTTGTGATTATGTGATTCATTGAATGTGTTTCATTGAAACAGTGCATGGCTTTGTGCTTAAGTCAGTAAGTAGTAGATAAACTGAGCGTCATTTGCCTTGTGATTATGTGATTCTTTGAATATGTTTCATTAAAACAGTACAGGGCTTTGTGCTAAAGTCAGTAGATAAACTGAGCGTCATTTGTCTTGTGATTATGTGATTAATTGAATGTGTTTCGTAGATTATTCTTGATTCTTGACACCTGATCCATTACGGATTATAAAATGTTTGTCTGTGGTCTCAGGGCTGGCTTTTCAAGATCGGGAAACGAAAGGGTCTACAATGGAAGAACAGGAGAGATGATGCGTTCACTCATCTTCATGGGGCCAAATTTCTACCAGAGACTCATCCACATGTCGGAGGACAAAGTCAAGTTCAGGAACACCGGACCAGTTCACCCACTCACGCGCCAGCCAGTTGCAGACAGAAAGAGGTTCGGTGGAATCAAGTTCGGAGAGATGGAGCGAGACTGCCTGATTGCTCACGGTGCATCAGCGAACCTGCACGAGCGTCTGTTCACTCTGAGTGACTCTTCACAGATGCACATCTGCAGGAACTGTAAAAGCGCAGCGAACGTGATAGAGAGGGTGGCGAGCAGTGGAAGAAGGATCAGAGGACCGTATTGCAGGCTGTGCGAGTCTCCGGACTATGTGGTGATGGTGAACGTGCCGTATGGAGCTAAGCTTCTGTATCAGGAGCTGTTCAGTATGGGCATCTGTCTCAACTTCGAAACCAACCTCTGCTGAATGGTCCCAGTCTTATGTTTATATCTATCGGCTAATAATAACAAACATATATGTATGGCTTAGAGCCTTAGACCATGGTATTGTGTAGTTTGACTTTGTTTCGGTTCGGGTCACGTGAACCCTAAGAAACCACAAAACCCGGTTTATTTTGTGAGCTTCGACTCTCTTTGTCGCTAATGTTAATCGACTTAACCGGTTTTTCTTTTTGACAACTTTAACCGGTTTTTTTGGGCAACACTTTAACCGGTTTATAATCCAAGTTTATGTGTATTTTGAGTGTGTATCCAAGTGCGGATTTGCGTTTAAAATATAATAAAATATATATTTTATGAAATTAAATTCAATGTTACTAAAATTGTAATTTTATTGTTAATAAAAATAGTTTAAATAGTAAAATTGAGAAAATATATGGTAATTTAAAGATATTTTAGTGAACTTTATTAGTTAAAGATATCAAAATTCAAATCTCAATTTCAGATAAGATTATATGCTGCTCTAACAAAATCATTTTTTATTTTCATAACTCACCTAAAAGCTAAAATAATAAAAAAGTTCTTAAAAAATCAAAACAAATGAACAAAGTTGAATACAGCTCGCTTTGTTTTAAAAATTCAAATATATGGGCCTAAGCCCATTAACAAAAGGTTTGCGACCCGAACCGACCCGATTGGATCCGTCTGATGCTGTGCCGCCTTAAAAGGCTTCTTCTGGTTCTTCCCGGAGGAGGCGCAAGCAAAGGTGCCAATAAACCTTTCTCTTGCAGCCGTTTCGTTTCTCCCATACACGTTTTCTCAGCTCGCTGTAACGCCATGAATCGCGGAGCCTTGTTCGAGTCTGATGACGATGACGACGAAGAAGAAGACGACGACGGCATCGGTGAAGATCTCGAAGACTTAAGACGCGCCTGTATCGTCTCCGAGTCCAATTCCGATGTTGTTACTCCGAAATCCGCTTCTGTTGAACCGGATGGAGGCGGCCGCGGGGGAGAGATACCGTCGGATTCGGAGAACGAAGACGACTTCGAGATGCTTCGGAGCCTGAAGAGCCAATTAGCTTCGTCGACGAGTCCTCCCGTGGGTTTACCACTGCCTTCGGATTCGGAGAGTGATGACGACTTCGAGTTGCTTCGTAGCCTCAAGAGCCAGCTGGCATTGTCGATGAATGCGTCCCTTCCTCCCATGAGTCTCTCCGATGATGAAGATGATGATTCTTTTGAAACGCTTCGTGCTATTCGTAGGCGGTTCTCTGCTTATGCCAATCTCGGTGAGCTCAATGTGATATCTTGTTACTTGTCTTTTGCTATCTGAGGGTTTAGCTACTGATTCGATTAATATGCTTGATGCTTTAGTGGTAACTTCGTACTGTTTTTGTTTGTGTAGATCAAGATGGAGCTTTTATGAATGATTCTCTCGGGAAGAAAAAGCAGGTACATGCCTCGGACAATGAACCTTCCAGAGAAATATTGAGTAGGTCTAATACTTGTGAAAGCTTTCTAGATCAGGGGAAACAAGCTGGTGAATCTGTTGGTTTACATGAAAACTCTGCCATTGCTCCTCTTGACCCGACATGCCAATCATCAAGTTTCCCTGAAGCTGCACAAGACTTTGTTGAGGCTATCCGGAGGAACAGGGCGTATCAGAAGTTTCTTAGAAAGAAACTGACTGAAATTGAAGCGAAGATCGAGCAGAACGAGAAGCACCAGAAGAATGTTAAGATAGTTGTAGACTTTCAAGCTTCTTGCAAGCGGATAACTAAACAGGCGCTTTCTCAGGGGAAAGATCCTCGTCTCCAGTTAATCTCAACACCAAAATGTGGGCCTCGTGATAGCTCAGAGGTAAGCGCATTTTGATCATTCCTGCCTCTGCAGTTCAATAGTCCTTAGAAAAGTTACTGCTTACGGTTTGACCTGGTGGACAACGTTCCTTTTCTTAAATTCTGTTTGTTTTCTTGTAGGATAATGATAAAAAGATATCTCCTTTGACGTTTGGTCCATCGGAAAACAGTTGTGTTGAAAACTATAGGATGGCAATAAAGAACTATCCAGTTTCAGTGAATCGCAGAAGTTGGTCTACTGAGGAGAACGAAAATCTTGCAAAAGGTCTAAAACAACAACTTCAGGAAACACTGCTTAATGAAGCTATAGAACGTTACAGGTACTGCTCGTTCTTTCCCTTTTGAAGTGCTAACATATTCTGGTGCCTAGTACTGTTAAACTTGCTATTGATGATACGCAGATACATAAATAGTTTTAAGTTTTCATTAAGAATTGACTGACAGTAATTTTTTAACAGCGACTTGGAAGGATCTTCAGATGATATAGAGACCATTAATGAATCGATCAAAAATCTTGAGATCACACCAGAGATGATGCGGCAGTTTCTTCCGAAAGTGAATTGGGATCAGTTGGCCTCAATGTACGTCAAGGACCGTTCTGCTGCAGAATGTGAAGCTCGGTAAGTTCATCCTCTAGTAAGATAAATCAGCTTTCAGCCATATGCACATTGTATATGCTTGCATTCTCTTCATTTGAGAATTTGATGAATTTTCTTAATTTTATGTTGTAGGTGGATGAGCTCGGAAGATCCATTAATCAACCACGATCCGTGGACTGCGGAGGAGGAAAATAACCTGCGGGTAATTATCCAAGAAAAGGGTTTTACAGACTGGCTTGACATTGCGGTGTCACTAGGGACAAATAGGACCCCCTTTCAATGTTTGGCTCGATATCAGAGAAGCTTGAATGCAGACATATTAAGAAAAGAATGGACTGCAGAGGAAGATGACCAACTCCGCGCAGCAGTGGAGTTGTATGGTGAAAAAGACTGGCAGACTGTCGCAAATGCATTAGAAGGACGGGCTGGAACTCAGTGCTCTAATAGGTCAGTTACTATCTTTTACGTTCACCCATTTCTTTATGAATTAGATAAATTTAGAGATTCAACAGTTTGCTGGCAGTTTTTTCTATTGATATTAATGTAGTGTAGTCCAAAATCAAATTGTCACAAGAGCTAATTTGTTTGGTAAAATAGTCTATGGGGTTTATAAACCACACATCAGGTCCATGTTTAGTCGATGTGGGAGTACGTCAATATGCAGTCATTAATGATAATCATGAAGTAGGATTGAGAATGTGTTCAGAGGTTATTGTCCTGTCATTTTTGCTGTCTTAATTCAGATACTTAGGTGAATGGTTGATCTTATGCTCTTCTTCTCTATACTTTCAGATGGAAAAAGACGCTCCATCCTACCAGAACGAGGGTAGGGAAATTTAGCTCAGACGAAGAAAAACGTTTGAAAGTAGCTGTGACACTCTTTGGAGCTCAAAACTGGCATAAAATTGCTCGCTTTGTTCCTGGACGAACCTCTACTCAGTGTCGAGAGAAATGGGCGAATTGTTTAGATCCCAATGTAAATCATGGGAAGTGGAGCAAGGAAGAAGATGCAAAGTTGAGAGAAGCAATGGCAGAACATGAGATTGGTAATTGGTCAAAAATCGCTTCACATGTGCCTCGTCGTACTGATAATCAATGCCGGAGGAGGTGGATGCAGCTATATCCACACCAAGTGCCTCTTTTACAAGAAGCTACAAGGTTACGCAAAGAAGCTATTGTAGGTAACTTTGTTGATCGGGAGTCACAACGTCCTGCTCTTCTCGAATGCAAGTTTCTTGCACTACCTGAGATACCTCTTGAGCCAGAACCCGAAATTGTAGCCGTGAAGAAGAAACGCAAAGCAAGGTAAGTTATTTGACTATTCATCGGACATACTAATACTCTCACACTGGTTTTATGAATCTTAATTTGCCCTTTTTTGTTGATTCAGACCGAAGAAAGCAGATGCAGAATGCGAGAGTGAAGTATCTTCTGCTGCTAAAGAGAGGCGGCCAAAGAGAAGGAGAAAAGGATTAGAGAGATGCTCAGGAGATGTATGTAGACAAGAGAATGAGACTGTCTGTGAAAATATCGAGAATCTAGACAATGGAGGAGAGGTTAGGTCTTTGGAATGGTATAAAGAGAATCAAGACAATGTAAAGGAGAAGAAACAAAGACGAAGACGCAAAAGTGTTGCAGAAACATCCAACAACAGCACAGTGACCACCGACTGCTCTCAAGTCAAAGTTGGTGTCAAGAAGCTTACGCCTAGAAGGAAAGTGTCTGCAGTAGTTCCTGTCGAGAACCAAGATGCACCAAACTAGTTTTCTTTGTTGCTCTTGAACAATTTTGTCTGTATAATAGATACGTCTAATTATAGAAAAACAATTGTTTCGTGATTTAACATCGAAGAAATTGCTTGAATTTGACTGTTACAAAGAGTAATCGAGAACATAAATAACACATTTTCTAACTAAAATTACAGGTTACAACATATTTAACGGTAATAAACTGTTCGACGTCATTGTAACTCTTTAAATTACTAATCATTGTAGTAAATAAATAAAACATACAGATGAAAACACTTTGTACATATCACTCGTGTTGTGTATGTATAACCCGAGTACAATCTCATTACTTGCTTCTAATGAACTTCCTTCGAGTGTTAACGTTTACCATTTCATTTCCTTTATTCTTCTTCCTCATCTTCTCTAGCTTCTGTCTATGTCCTTCTATATCTGTCTTAATCACTCGTTCTCTCATCTCATCCGGTAGCAGAGCTAGTCTAGAAAACTTCTTTGGTGATACAAACCCACCAAGTCTCTCTTTGATGTGGTTAAATGCAGGAACAAGGCCGCGTCTTATAAAACACCCGTCGATCAGCTCCATCGAGCTTGTTTCCGGTAAAGACACTGAGTCTTTCAGTTCCAAGTCGAAGCAGAACGGTGAGTCCTTTAACCACATTCTGAGAGAGTGAGCTTTCGCCACTAGAAGTCCTGTTCTCGTTTTGCAGGGAAGAAATGGAGAGCCCATCTCCCAAAGACATGCCTTTAGCGTTTTGTCCAGGGAGATGCCGTTGTACTCTGCGGTCCCTGTGATTAAGACTACTGACTTTGGAGATTCTGGGTACCCTTCAAGTGATGCATCCTGAAATGGCAGAAGAAAGCAGAGGTTCGTTTGTGAATATGAGAATGATTGTCAAAAGATTAATATGTGAGATGAAGCGAAGATGCAGATATTAGAGATAGAAAAATTGCCTGCATGTGGTCAAGCCATAGAGTTAGTGCAACAAGCGCTGCACCTGCTGACAATCTTCTAAAATCAGCACCCCAGTCCTTGTCCGCCACCCTGAAAGTCAAAACCAATCATTAATGTGACTGCTAAACACCTAAGCGTTTGCACTAAACAAGTGTTGACTAGTACAGGCACGAACTATCCCAAACAGACAACATATATGCAAAACAGGATCTGACCTGAAAACGTCGCGACTGAAGATACCCCTTTTGATTGCCAGTTGAAATACCCATGATGCAGTAGCTCTGAGCTCGAAAGCCCAGAGAAGATTCAAAAGAGCATTGGCAAAATTGAGAGCAGCATTGTCCTCTATGGGTTTCAGTTTCTCGAACCATTCATCCACCTCAGAAACTAGCAACTCAGGTCTTCCGACTACAAGCCTGGTATGAATCATAAAAAACATGAGAATCAGTAACATACGATGATATTTATTATTCCTAGGTTCAGTTAAGAGATATACTATTCAAGGAATGCATCATATCATTCAAGATATGTACGGAAACTTGGAATTCATACCTGATAGGAAGATCAAAACCAATATCTTGAAGAGCTTTCAGCAGCAACATGACTTCATTTTTGTCCTTGGAGAAACTCGCCGCCCTAACAAAGCAAGTCCATATCCTGTGGTCTGGCTCCAGGCCTTCTCTCTTCATTTCCAATAGCCTTTCTATTCCACTGTTATAATCTTTGCTCCGAAGGTAAGCATCAATGACTGAACTATATGGCAGCGTTGTTAGTTCCACTTCTGTTTCTTTCAGGTTACTAAGAACTTTTTCCGCTTCTTGGGGCTTTCCTGAAGAACTATATGAAACCATTAGCAGATGCATCGTAGCAAGCGTTGGTTCTATTCCCGCACTCTTCATCATTTGAAGCAGCCTCTCTGCCTTAGAGTCGCTCCCAGAATCTCGGGATATTTTCATCATCGTGTGGTAAAATGAACGGTCTAGTTTATAACCTTTGGAGAGAAGCTCTTCAAACAGCTGTTCAGCTTGCTCAAGGCATTTTTGCTTACCAAAAGCTGAGATCAAACTCTTGTATGTGTCCAGTTTTGGCTCAAGACCAATATTTCTCATTTGCTGCATAAGCAAGTACCCTTCTTCTGGCCGTCTGTCTCTACAATACATTATAATGAGAGTATTGTAAGTGGTCTCATCTGGTTCTAGCCCCGTTTCTTTGATCCTATGGTACACTTGAACTGTTTTCTTGTAATCCTCGATAGCTGTATACATCTTCAGCATGGAATTCCATATCGCGAGCTCGACCTTGAAGCCAGCTTCTTCCATTTCAGAAACCATAACTTCGGCATCTCTGACTCGTTTCCCTTTGCACAAAAGCTCAATCATCATCCTATAAAGGCGAATTGTTGGCAAGTAACCAGCAGCCTTCATGCTATTATATATCTTCTTTACCTCAAAGATATTTCCAACTCGAGCAAATGCGTCAAGCATCAAAAGAATGGAGCTTTTACTAATCTTGAAACCCATATCTTGCAACTCTTCAACAACAACGTATAGCTCCTCAAGCCTTCCATCTACACACAAAGCATGCAACAGAGTGTTGATGGATTCAACACTTGGAGACGGACCATCCCTCATCATAGTGTTAAATATAGCCCTTGCCCGCTCGTAACAGCCACACTCAGCATAAGCCGTCATCAAACTGTTCCATGTCTTGAGATCAGGGGTTCGTCCACTTTGTCTTAAGTTGCCAACCACACTCTCTGCTTTTTGCCATAGATTTAGTTTTCCATAAGCCTCAATGATATCGGTATACGTAGGCGAACAAGCGAAGTGGAAGCCTTTTGTCTCAGCCTGAGTAACCACTTGATGAGCTGTCTCTGGAAAGCCAAGCTTGCAATACACACCAACCATGCTTTTACCAACACTTTCTGAAGCTTCACAGCCAGACAGTCTCAGGTCAGAGAAAACTTGAGAAGCTTCTGCGTAATGTTCATTCGCTACACAGCAGTGTAATAAGGACTCATACATGGTGGAACTGCCAAAACTCCATCCATGAACACATGCGCCAGTAAAGTATTCTTCTAGCGCAGCAATTATATTGTTAACCTTACAATGTAGAACAATTAGTGCTTCGTTTATAAGCAGCCTCGATCCACTGGCGTGTTCTTTCAAAAACTCAAGTAACTCGCACGCTTCTGAATGCCTGCCTGATGAACTGTAGGAACCCAGGATAGATAACAGAGTGTCGTTTTGCAGTTCATAGCCATTGGTGATAGCTACTTTCAACTGTCTAGCAGCAAGATCAAAGCATTCGCCCTTAACAAGAACAGAGGAAATCTCTAGTGGGTTCATGCCACACAGTTCTTCCATATCTCTGATGGTTTTCTGAATGTCTTCTGCCCTGTTTTCATTCATAAGTCCAAGTATCATCAGCTCATACAGACTGTGAGTCGGTGTATGACCATCAGAAATCATATCACGATATAAAGCCCACGCCTTTCTTGTCTCGTTGCCTCTTAGTAACACATCCAACATTACAGAATACGCCAAATTATCAGGCTTAGTCCCTGAGCGCAACATGCAACTGAAAGTCTCTTCAGCCTCCTCTCGCTTCCCAGCCTTGGCATAACCGCAGATGAGAGCACTGTAGGTCTGCAGAGTTGGTTTGATCCCAACATCAAGCATCTCAGACATCAACGCTGCAGCTTCCACAGTTCTGTTTGCTTTACCAAGCGAATCTATCAAAACCGTGTAAGTAATAGCATCAGGGCTTCTACCAGACAACCCTTTCATGTCCTTATAAAGCTTCAGCGCGAGATCAAGCTGCCCCTGCTTCCCATACATGTGAATAATCGTGTTGTAAGTCATCTCGTCTTTCCCAAACCCCATTTTCTGCATCGCCTCGTAAACCTCCTTCACCTTCTCCGTATTCCTCTCTCTAGCAAAAGCATAGAGCAAAGAATTATAAGTAACCGCGTCAGGGAAGTAGCCTTTAAGCTCCAGCTCCGCGAAGAGACTCTCAGCTTTCGCAGCAAGCCCGCATCTTCCATAAACAGAGATCATAGCATTGTAAGTCCACAAGTCAGGCTGGCAACGATGCGCCTCCATGTCCTCGAAAACCTTCACAGCCCCTTCCAAATTCGAATCCCTCGAACACGCACTAAGCAGAGTGTTGTACGTGATAGCATCAGGCCTAAGACCCGAGTTCCTCACCATATCTAACAACTCAACAGCTAGATTCGGAGTCAATCCACCGGACTTAACCCTAGCGTTGATCAAAGTATTGAAACTAATCAAATCAGGAACGCATCCTCTCTTCCGCATTTCGTCGAGCATCTCCTGCGCCTTCGTAAACTTCCCGCTACGCGAATAAACCCCCATCATCGCGTTGTAGACCTGAACCGTATCTCCAACCGCCGGCTCAGCTCTAGCGAAAATCTCAACCGCGAGAGATTCTTGATTCCACCGCCCCAAAACGCCGAGAATCGCTGCGACCATGCGCGCGTTGGGCGAGTGCCAGTGGCGGAGGTTGAGCCACTCGAAAACCTCGAGAGCTCGTTGCCAGCTCACCGCGCCGACTGATTTCACGACGAAGCAGTAATCGGTGGGAGTCATCTGAACGAGGCGAGCGTCGAGGATGTCCGCGACGAATTGGTTAGGTTTAAGGTTTAGGATCTTATCCGTTAGGAGTTTGACTCTCTCTCTCCAGTCCTTGGCTCTTATCAGCGCGACCTTGTTCATCTTCTTCACTCTCCTTCGTCGAGCCGCCACGGCGGCTTCTTCGTTCGCCTTTTGGTGGTCGCTGGAGGCGGCGGAATCGATGAATTCGCCGGAATCCGGCGAATCGGCGATCGGAGAAACCGGAGAAGGAGGGAGAGGGTGAGGGTGAGATTGGGTTGAAGTTGTGGAGTCATATGTCTCACGGAGGTTCAAGTGTGGCCATCGGACGGCGGGGGAGGCTCGACTGTAGGTGAATTTCTGGGTAGAATTACTGTTTCCTTGCTCATCTTTAATCTCGGAAACAGTCACCGGAGAAGAACTAAAGGCGGCGCGAACGGATAAGGCGGGAGATGGAGAAAGGGGAGAGGCAAAAGCTAAAGCCCCTGCAGAAACCGCCATTAATATCTCTAAGCTTTATCCATCTGTTAGCACTTTGCAAGATATGTACCGTTACTAGATGAGGGAGTGAGGAAGAGTTAGAAGATTTTTTTTTAAGCTTGCCGAGATAAAAACTTCTTTCTGTCTGAGATTTTGATAAACAAACAACATGCCGTTTCAATGCAACATAACTCTATGCTGACTTTCTTTTTTTAAACACCTTGCCGGTTTACTGTGACGTAGACGTGTACGAAGGATAAAGCCGAAAGTTACTGTTAACCCGAGAAGATAGAACCTCAAACCAATTCTACGATCATGCATGTTTGCTTGCAACAAAAAATTACGACGTTTGGAATAGTGAATAGTAATCAAACTATCAAAGGGTAAACATTCAAACTTAGTTTTCTTTTCTGGAATTAAACGAAAATAGAGGTTCTTGGTGGGAATAATACATAAGAAAACTTCAAAAACACCACGACAGAAAATTTGGTAACATCCATCTTCTTCTTATAGTCTCTAGTAACGACCAATGCCCCAGACCCTGACAACTCCATCAGTGTAACCACTGAACAGTGTGCTTCCATCTGCGCTCCAGTTCAAGCTTGTGCAGTAGTTCACCTGTACCATTTTGGAATCCAGAAACATCATCAATCCCACGAATCAAAGTCAAAAAGTTAAGCAAAACGGAAAATGATTCATTTCTAACCAAAGTATCAAACTTTTATTAATTAACCATATCCCCAAAGCATACTTTCGCCACTAGTTTTGATGTATTCGGTAAACTAATCAAACCAAAGTTATAACTTTTCATTAGAAAGAGTCCAAGAATTGTAAAAATAACGGCATTACCTTCTTCTGGTTACCAGTTCCGGCACCACCATCCTTCTCAGCCTCCGCCTTAAGGTCAACCTTCAACTCATCAACAACAGTCTTACTCTCAAGATCCCAGATCTTGATACTGCTCTCAGTCGCAGCACACAGCCAGTACCTATTCGGACTAAAGCAAAGCGAGTGAATAATCGAACCCCCCTCAAGCGAGTACAACTTCTTCCCCTCAGCCAAATCCCACAACAAGATCACACCATCTTTCCCACCACTCGCACACAACGAACCATCAGGCGACACAGCCACAGTGTTGAGGTAACCCGAGTGCCCAGCGAGAGAGCTCTTCAGCTTACAGTTCTGAAGATTCCACACTTTCACAGTCTTATCCCACGAAGCTGACACAATGGTGGGGACAAGCGTGTTGGGGCTAAACCTAACACAGCTAATCCAATCCTTATGCCCATCGGCTTCAGAGATCGTGTACTTACACTCACCAAGCGTGTTCCAGAGCTTGATCGTACGGTCACGAGAGGCCGACACGATCTGACGGTTGTCGACGGAGAAGGCCACGGAGAGGACGTCTTTCGTGTGTCCCACGAATCTGCGGGTGGAGACGCCGGTGGCTAGGTCCCAGAGACGGAGCTCGCCGTCCCAGCTTCCGGAGAGAGCGAACTGGCCGTCGGAGGAGAGGACCACGTCTTCGACGAAGTGGGAGTGGCCTGTGAGACGACGCTGGGCGACGCCGTAGGACTTGTCGTCCTTGGTGAGCTTCCAGAGGATGATGGATTTGTCGCGGGAGGAGGTGACGATGATGTCGGAGTTGTCGATCGGCGTGGCGATGGCGGTGACCATGTCGGTGTGGGCGCGCATTGTGCCTTTCAGTACGAGTCCCTCGGCCATGGTTAGGTTCTTGGGAGACAGTTCAAAAATGGCGTATCGGAGCGAGAGAGAGAGAGGTGGAGATCTCGTGAAATGAAGCTATTTATACTCTAGGTCAAATCAATGAAACTAGGGTTTGCTGCTTATAATGGGCCGTGCATGGGCCTGCTTGAGGGAATTTTTTTTTTTTGTTCTAAGTTTGAGGGATATTTTCGTCATTATATTTCTGAGTTGTTTGATCATAGGGAGGTCGGAGTAAGAAACTAACAATTAAAGGTTTAAAACTTGAGATGAATCTGATACAAATGTACAAGAGTTTCCTAAACACACAAAAGAGAGAAATGATTATCTGTTTTTTTTATTTAGTTTGTTTGACTAATAATTCATGTTTTTAATCATGGAGGGCACAACACACGGTGGCTTTGTGATGACCTTGGTACACCTTGACTTCTTTTCCCGCTGGCATAGACCACAACCTAGCCGTCATGTCCGATGATGCTGTGCATATTACAGAATCAAAAACCAGTTTAGAAGACTGTTCTGTCTCTTTTTAAGATGGAGATTAGTGATGATTACCTGTTACAAGAAACTCTCCATCCACTGAGAAGACGCAGTCCCATACCCATCTTTGGTGTCCTGTTAGATAAGGTTGATGAGAGTGTAAGAGAGCAATGGAGAATGAGAAAAGTTTATCTACAAAAACTTGGGGGAGCTCACCTGTTAAAATTTTCTCTAGTTTGAAACCATCGACGTTCCATATTTTGACAGTTTTATCAGATGATGCAGTCGCTAGATATCTGCTAACAAACTATATATAAGCGCTTGGAAGGGAGACGAACATCGGTTTATAAGAGAGTGTCAGAAACACATTACTTGTTTGCAGGAGAGAGTAAGCATTTAAGGATGTGGCCGTTATGAGCTTGCAGCTTATGAAGTGGCTCAAACTCTGTCATCGTCTGAAAACGATACAACAATTTAAATGGCAATGGCAACTATACGATTGTGACTTTAATGACTTATCATACCTGTTTTCCGCGCAACAAGCGCCAAACATAACATGTTCCACGGTTGTTAGCAGCAACAACCATAGTCCCATCCCACATAACCGTTAGAGAGCGTACAGGTGTATCAACTTCTGGTACCTATTAGTTCCACAAGAGAGTGATTACACAGAATCGTTTAAAGATCCTGTTTGGGTGAAAGCTAAGATAAATGTAACAATCGTGTCAAGAAAATTACCAGTTCACAGCTACACGAATTTGCTCTGAGATCCCATACACGTATATTGCCGTTTTGGTCTCCAGATATCAACTCAGTCTGTAGAAAAAAAAACGCAATGTTCATGAATAAAGACTAAACACAATGTGATTGCAACTGAGACAAATATCCTAGAAGCAAACACAAGTCTGTTAAGAGCAGCATAAACAGATCTCTTAAGTGTATACTGATGACACATGCTTTTACAGCTGATATACCTGATTTGGGTGTAAAACAACAGTGTTAACAGCGGCAACACTCTCATACTCTCTTTGGCAACCTGGAGCCCTACAGTTTTGGTCTTACGAGTCAGCAAAGAAATGCAAATCAACTTAAGAAGAAGTAGCTTCAAGACAAGATTTTTTTCTCCTAGCATTTGCACTTTAATGATTTAATCTATTGACACTCAACACTACAAAAAAACTACCTCAAGTCCCAGATTTTAACAGTACCATCCTCTGATCCAGAATACATCCATTTCCCATCACACTGGAACCCCACTGCCATAACATTGTTGGTGTGTGAATCATAAGTCATCACCTGATTCAATCGCACAGAGATCATTCAAGTAAAACCACACACAAACACACTGTAAAACAAAAGAAAGGGTGAAACTTTACAGGTTGAGGGCTGTTGGAATTGACATCAAAGAGACGTATATGAGGATTACAAGCTGCTGCCAGATGACGCTTATCTGGGGTTATCTCCAGCCTATTCACATGCTGAAGAAACAAGACAAGGGTTTTGTGAAAGTTGAAAGCTTTTAAGATGATCTATAGAGAGAAGAGTGTGTCTCTCCTTACCGAGTCAGGATACTGAATGGTACGGTAACACCGACCGCTCTCGGCTTCCCAGAATCGGATCGTGTGATCGTAGCTCGCTGTTGCGAGAACTACACATGGCTGACTCATTCTCGATCTTCACAACTAGGGTTTCGCGATTGAGAGGATCGAAGATGACCGGAGAGTAGCAGAAGAAAATTAAGAATAATCAATCTTGCATAATTAAATCTGGGGGTGTTTTAGTGTTTTAAATATATGCTGGGGTTAAATTGTCATGTATAAATAAGTAAGGCCTCATTGTGATATTTATAAATATAAGGACTGAAGTCAAATACTTCCAAATGGCCTTTACGGAAGCTATAGAGCATCATTATCGCACTTGATTAGGAGGTGCTTATCAACTGTGGTCCCGCAAATACAACAAGCGTCGCAGCTTCTGAGTCCAAATTAAGCGCCGTGTTTTCTCAGTGCTTACACTATTTTGCAGATTCCGACACGTAACAGTCCGTAATTGGTTCGTTTTTAATTTTTTTTAAAAAAAATCAGACAAAAAACTTAAAAAAAAGAAAATTAAACACCTCATCTAGGGTGCTAGAGTTAATGGTACTCTAAGATTTTTTTTGAGAAAAAGACTAAGATAGCACTAAACCAAGTTTTTGTTCCCAAAGTAGTACTCAAGGTTCAAAGTCACAAAAATAGGTTTCATTAAAGAGGTAAATATACACTTATACCCCTTGGGTTAATTAATCCAAACCTTAGGGTTTAGAGTTAAATGGTGGAATTTTGGAATTAGGGTTTAAAATTTTATAAAAAATAAATACTAAAATAAAAGATAAAAATTTTAAAAACAAAAAGTATTTTTAAATTATAAAAAGAATTTGAAAAAAAAAAATTTCGAAAAAAAAGAAAAAAAAATCGAAAAAAAATTATAAAATTTCGAATCTGAAAACATATAATCTGAAACTATAAATTTTTTTTTTTAATTTTTAATTTATTTATTTTTGTTTGTTTATTTAATTTTAATCTAAGGGTATTAGGGATATTTTACTCTTTAATGAATGTCATTTTTGTGACTTTCTCCTTCTAGTGTCATTTTTGAGACATAAACTTCAAAAGGTGCTATTATTGACAATTGCCCATTTTTTTTAGCTTTGTTACATAATAAGTATTTGCCGAAATCAGTTTAAGTCGTCTAGACGGCCTATCTTCTATAACCAAAACGATTTTTATTGAAATCCAATTTTTATACAGTTCAAATTAGTTTATAACTTTTTAAAGTGGTTTTAATTGTTGTAAATTTATTAAATTAAATGCTAACATTAGTATCAATTTATAAATTTGTCTAATTTTTTATTTGTATATATAATTTTGATAACTAGAGCAATCAATCCTTTTACTAACACTAGTGTAAGGCTGTTCTACCGAGTCTCTTAAAATATTGGTGTTGGTACTACAATGTTTTTTTTTTTTTTTTGGAAACAACTACAATGTTTTTCTAAAACAATTATTTTCAGCTATTATGAGACCAATAAACAAAACTGGAAAGGTGGGCGTGAAGCAATAGTCTATCAGCTTTGCATGCTGAGATGAAAGGTTTACTTTGGGCAGTCTCATGTATGAGAGACATAAGGATAATTTTGATACGATTCGAGACGAACTGCTCGGACCTAGTGGACATGACTACAAACCCAGTGGATTGGCTAACATTCGCGATAGTCACGGTGTTCTAGAGATTACTTGAGGATTTCGAAGATGTGAGCATGTCTCATATTTCTCGGAGTATAAATGGTCAGACAGACGCGTTAGCAAAATAATCAAGAACCAAATGCTATATTTTTCCCATATAGATCAGATCCGACCAGACGGAAATACTTTCCATAGAATCGGCTTCTCTGACCACTACTTGATCTTAGCTTAAATGGGCGACAAAAAAACAAAACAAAACTGGAAAGGTGAATGTTGTAGAGCTTCTTCAGTTATGGTCTATGCTCTTTCTCTAGTGTTTCTGTGTTTATTCGTTTCTAGCTTCCCCTCGTATTCGCCTTTAAATTTTCGCTATGCATTAATGTTTCTATGTTTATCTATATAAGAAAGCCCCTTTAAAGAGTGGATGTTGTTATGAAAAATATATGCTATAATACCACCTGATCAATTTGGTCCACTAGTTTAAATTGATCTTCTTAGAAACTTGCTTTAGTTTGCATATTTTGGGAGGATGGATTAGAGTGCAGGTAGTAGGGGCCTCACGTCCCAAAAATTTATTGCATTGCTTGGACATTAAAATTATGGAGCTCAGTCTGTGGTGCTCTCTGGAGTCTGGAGGTTAATAAGAGGATGGTGAGTATCATGGAGAGTGTTTTTTATATTCAGGACCTTTGTTTTTTTGGTAATATTCCATTTTGTTAGACTTAGTTTCTATTAAGTTTATACATATTTATCCGAAGTCCAAACACCAAACCAAACTGAACTGAAAACGAAGTTTGGATGAGAAAATCTTATACCTATAACAAAAAAAAAACCAGAGATCAAACCATAATCGAATCAAGAACCAAATGGATGTCTAAATTTCTATAAATAATTTATATATTCATAAATATAAACTATAGTTAATTTTAAAATAATCAAATATTTTTAAAATACTATTTATAAACTCGACTACCGGAATAATTCTTTACATAAATAATTAAAATTATCCAAATTCTTATCTGAAAATTCAAAAAAAATTAATATTTAAAAACTCAAAATTTCTGAATTTTTAACCCGAATTAACTGAAAACATGAACAAAAAAAAACTATTTCATATACTAGATGATTCCAACTTTTTATCCAAACCAAACCAAAAACCAATATAATCGAACCAAACCGAATTCCCTAAATACTTTCAGGAAAAAAAGTTCAAATTAAACTTCTTCCGACGTGTCTTTTCCATTCATGAACTCTGTACGTATTTAAATTTAGAAAAAAACAAATAAACTTTAGAAATCGTGCCATAACATTGTTGGTGTGTGAATCATACGTCATCACTTGATCCGTATTCACAGAGACCATTCAAGAAAAGGTAAAAGCACCACACATATTGTAAATCAATAGAAAGGGTGAATCTTTACAGGTTGTGGGCTGTTGGAATTGACGTCTAAGAGACGTATATGAGGATTACAAGCTGCAGCCAGATGATGCTTATCTGGAGTTATCTCAAGCCTATTCACATGCTGGAGAAAGAAACACCTAGCCCCAATAGAAAAAAAAAACGTATCAGTTTGTGTTCCGTACAGACAATAATCCCGACAAGAAATTAAAGCTTTAAGATTGAAGCAATCTCTAGAGCAGAGTGTCTCTATGTATGGAATGTTTAAATGTTTTATAGCTAAGTTATTTGCTCGTTACTCAAAAAAAAATAACATAAAATAAAATAAAATTTGCTCGTCTCTACAAAACATACGACTTTCTATGTGAATAATGATCAAGAAAACCCCTTTTTTTTCTATCTATAAGTATATTTTCATGTATTAGATCATCAATCCTTTAATCAAACACTAGTATATGCTATTCTATTGCAAGTCTCTGATGAAATGTTGGTGTCAGTACTACAATTTTTTTTAAAAGGATCATTTTAGCTATTATGGTACCAATTTATAAAATTGGGAAGGTGGATGTTGTTATGAAAAATTATGCTACAATAACACCTGATCATTTTGGTCCTACACTAGCTTAAATTGATCTTCTTAGAAACCTGCTTTAGTTTGAATATACTGGGAGGATGAATTAGAGTGTAGGTAGTAGAGGCCTCACGTCCCACACGTTTAAGGAATGAATTTGTTTTATCTGGTTTGATCTTTTCAAATGTGAACTAAAGCTAATTTGAATTTAGGGCCTAAGCCCATTATATAATATCCTATATATAATCTTTTGCCCTAAGAATATGTCGCAAATATAGATGGGCGACGACAGGAAGATCAAAGGAGCTGTAGACAGGATCAACAACTTACCAGATGTGATCCTCCAACACATACTCTGCTTTGTTCCGACCACCAAAGTAGCCATCAGTACTTCCCTCTTGTCTAGACGATGGAGGCATTTATGGTGCGAGGTACCTTCTATCTCCTTAGATGTGGATACACTGACGGCAGCTTCTGTAAACGAAACCCTAACTCGATATACAGCTCCCATGACGAAGAGTTTTCATCTCATTTTAGAAAACATAACGGAGAACATACCATACATCGACAGGTTGATCAAGTTCGCCATGTCACACAACTTTGAGAATCTTTCCCTGGATTTATGTTCTTCTTATGAAGAGTTTAAGCTTCCTGATTTCTTCTACAGTAGTGATTCTTTCAAGCAACTCAAAATCTATTCTCATAAGATTGTTCCCTACTGCACTGTGTCTTGGACATCGTTGCAGAAGTTATCCTTGAGATTCTGTAGACTCTCTGATGAATCTATGTCTAAGATTATATCCGGTTGTCCTGTTCTTGAAAACTTAACATTGTATGACTGCTATAAACTAAAGGTTCTTGATCTCAGCAAATCCCTACGTTTGAGAACATTATTAGTACACCGTAACATGGGGGCTGAGGGTCCAAGGCAGATTGTGGCACCACATATCCACTGTCTCAGATTGTTGCACTCGCAGTCATCGTGTACTTTGGTTGATGTCGCTTCTTTAACCGAAGCTAAGCTGGACATTTGCTATGCCCTAAGTAACCCTAACTTCAAGTTCAAGGCTGAACCTCTCCAAGTCATGGTGCTAAAAAATCTAGAGAAGTTACAAAACGCAGAGAAGCTTACGTTTGGTGGAAACTTTGTTAAGGTATTTACGCTTTTTTGGGGGGCTGATATTATTGCATTGTCTAATGCCTAAAAGTTGGTTGGTTGCACGGTCCCCTTTTCTATATGGATTAATTAGTGTTTGTTAGTCTGATTTTCTATAGCTCAAAGAACGTTTGAAAAGTCTTATACGTAAAAAGCTCGGTACTAATCAATATTCATAATCTTTTTTGTTCTTTCTGTTAGATTTTATCTCTGGCTGAGATTTGTGGTGTTCCTTTCCCTATTCTCAAGGTCAAATCATTGACTCTTGATACTGTGATCTGTAAGTATGTTATTCCTGGTATAGAAAGGTTGTTACAAAACTCACCTGATTTAGAGAAGCTAATAGTACGTGGAAAGATTTACAACTCGATGCCGGTAAATTCATCATCAACCTCTTTTTCTAGCTATTATCCAAGGAACGTCTTGTGTATCTTATTAATGTTTTACAGGGGGAGCATCTTGACCAATACTTGAAACTAAAGTCCTTGAGTCCGGATCAATGCTGGAAGTCAAAAGATGGTTTCTCTTGGAATAAGTCTCGTTTGAATGTACAACCAAAGCATGTAACTTCATTCATGGAACTCGTGCTTAAGAACACAGAGAAACTAGACAAGATTGTCGTACTGCTGGATGAACGTTACCTTACGTTTAAAATTGAATACGTGATTCCAACGCTTCCTCACAACAGCAATGTTACCATTGTGCTCTCCTCCACCAACAAGCCTATGGCATCAGAGGAGTGGTGAATCATAGGGGTTAAAGTCTTTGAGTGTCATTGAACATTTATTTTTATTTTATATAACTTGTGTACTTTATTGAATATCTACATTTCCCAAACGAAAACACACTAGAAGTCGCCTTTGATTTGGTCACACAAATTTCAGGCCATATACAAGTCGACTTCTTTAGAGTGTATCAAAAGCAGATGTGAATATTGCTAGGTTTTAGTTAGCTTGTTGATAAAAGTTTTTATGAAATATATCTAGAAGCCCCAAGAGAAGAAGATGAACATAAAATACCCGAACCAAAAGTATAGAAATACCCGAGCGGGGTTATATACCTTTATACTGAAATACCCAAAAATCTTAAATACCCGATATGAGCCACTCCTACGATATATGATCATTTGTATCTTGATTGAACAAAAAAAAGTTAAACCATTGATCACAAAATTTTCAATGCTGGACTTTTACCATTTTAGTAATTTATAATTGTTTTTAAAAGTCCAAATATAACATGTAAGAAAATAAATCTATTTTTTTTATTATATGCTTAATGTGATTGTTTAATTTGTTTTAATAATATAAAATTAAAAAAGGGAGATGATACAATAATTCTTATTAAATATATATTATTCATAGTCATTAATTGTCATATTTATGTCAACCATATTAGGTAATTTTGTAACTTTGATTTAAGGAAGGAAAAAATATTTTTTGTACACTACTAATTAATGATAGTTAGTTTAATAAAAAAACATAGTATATGTTTATATGAATCAATTTATTTTTCTAAGAATTCTAAGAATCATCTTCGTGGTGACACGTGACTACGAAAATATGTTATAATGATCCATGACTAATATACAAGGGATATGATCATAAATTAATGTTTCACTTGTATGTAGAACCGGCTTTGCTGCTGTGGAAGTGCTTTTTACAGTGGCCTTTAGAGGTGGACATTTTACCCGATATCCGAAGCCGTATCCGAACCCGATCCGAAAAACCCGAACTGAAATCCGAACCGAAGTTGCAAAATATCCGAACGAGTATTGAATTAGGAGAGATTGGATATCCGAACCCGAACAGGTAATATCTGAACCCGAATGGATATCCGAAAATAACCGAATATATGTATAATTAACCATATATTTCTAGTTTACATCTCTCATTTTATATAAAATATTTATATTGATACTACACATACTTTAAGTTCATATGATATACATAAAATTACGGAGAAAATGATTTGCTACTCACTTAAAATGCATGTCAAACTTTTTATTTCAAGAATTAACAAAAAATTACATCCAAAATTTAAAAACAATAACCAAATTAATGTCTTTTTTTAGTTTCAAAATGTTATGTCCAAATATATTAACCATTCAATGTATTAAAAATAAAAAAATTAGTTAAGTGAAAGTTATATTTTTAAATACAAAAAAATTTGAGAGATGAAATTTTTTTTTTTAAATTTCAAAATCTAAATATCCGAATCCGATCCGAAATAACCGAACCCGAACTAAAAATACCCGAATTCGACCTGAAGTACAGAAATACCCGAACGGGTTCTATACTTCTATACCAAAATACCCGAAAATCCGAAATACTGATCCGAACCCGAACGGGTACCCGAACGCCCACCCCTAGTGGCCTTGTTAAATTTGGTTATCTGGTTTGATCTTTTCAGATATAAACTAAAGCTCATTATTATTTTGGGTCTAAGCCCATTATATAACCTTTCAACAATATCCTATATATAAAACTGTGACCTAAGACTAACATCGCAAAAAAAAGAAAAAAGGATGACCGAAGACATGATGATCAAAGGAGCCGAAGACTTGATCAGCAATTTACCAGATGGGATCCTCCAACACATGCTCTGCTTAATTCCGATCAAACTGGCCATGTCTACATCCCTCTTGTCTAGACGATGGAGACATGTGTGGTGCGAGATACCTTCTATCACCTTAGGTGGGGATACACTGACTGCCGCTTCGATAAATGAAACCCTAGCTCGCTACACAGCCCCGAAGACAAAGAGTTTTGACCCCCTAATAACACCCATTACGAAGGAGAAAATACCATACGTAGACAGGTGGATCAAGTTTGCCACGTCACACAACGTTGAGAATCTGTCCCTGAATTTCTCTCGTTATTATTATTATTGCTAGGTAAGAAACCCATGCGATGATCTCGGGACGATGGTGTTTCACAGATGGGTTCTGGAAAGAAAATGACTTCTTCTCAGGCCAGGGTTGGTACAGTACTTTAGAAGGTTTTGATGGTTTAATGGGGGCACGAAATGTTAGGGCTAGTCTCTCTCCTCTTCATGCAGAGATGGAAGCCTTACTGTGAGCAATAGAGTGTATGAGAAATTTGCGTCAGTATCAAGTCACATTTGCAACGGATTGTTCTCAATTGGTGAATATGGTTTCGGAACCTGATGAATGGCCAGCATTTGCAGTTTATTTGGAAGATATAAAAACCCTTAAAGAAAGCTTCATTAGCTCAGAGCTCATCCATGTCTCAAGAACGCTAAATTCAAAGGCGAATAGTCTAGCACGCAGTGCCAGGAAACAACCGTCTTTTGTCGTTCATATGGATAGAGAGTTCCCGGTTTGGTTTACAGAGTCTGTATGAGTCTGTTTATGTTGATGACAAAAAAAAAACTTGTTTACAATTAATTACTTTCGAAAAAAAATATGTATTACAAAAGTATCTTGCATACAGTTATATGGCTTTATTGATAATACAGCTTTTGCATTAATAGTTTTGTGTTTAAGTGAAAAATTGGATTTAACTATCAGTTAATATTTCAAAAGATAAAACCTTTAATTAAATGTTGATTGGTGCGTCACCTATTAGCTCAGAATCCATGTACCTAACACACCCTGCAACACGTTACTATATCCCAAACACATGGAGTTAATTATTCAGTGAGACATAACTCTATATTGTAGATTTTTAGTATCGAATATAATCAACTGAATCCACAAACATCCAAAGACAATCAAATTGTATTCCATTGTTGATTCACAAACCAGTTTAATGATAACTGAAGAATGACTTTAAGAAGAGATGTACGTATCTAAAGATATGAATATGGATTTGCCGAGTTAGAGTGGGTTACACATAAACGCAATATACAGACAAAATATGACATGTTAACACAGTATATGAGAGATGTCGACGAGAAAACATGGATTAAAGCATGATATATACAATTCGGAGAGTTACTAACATGGATCATAGAACTGTTAGAGTAATTTTGTGTTGTTTCAAATTCTGAGTAGACGAAAAATGTGAATGGTTAATCACTTAAATAATATCCGAAGCATTATTGCAATTAATTTCGAAGCATTGCTATCATTTGCTAAGGGACACAACTGCTGGTCTCATGGTTAGACGCGTTGCTTTGTTGTTTATTTTAAAGTAACTGAATTTGATCACTATTCCCTTCAATGTAATCTTCTCCGTAACCATCAAGAAAGTTACATAAATTTGAAGCTTAACTTAAGATATTATTTTTACTGAATCAATTTATTTAGCATACATTATTATCCATATTTGGGTTTATTCTCGATCTGACATAATATATCTCTATAAGTTAAATAATTTAATGGAAGTATGTATAAGCATTGACCTCCTGTACTATAACCGCTATTGTCTTTCTTGGTAGTAACTTTTTTAACTATTTTAAAAATTAAATTTTAAATACACATATTTCAAAAACCACTTTTATTATAGAAAGACACTTTAACTATTTTTAAAAGCTATTTTTTCTTTGTATTTCTCATCATGTATGTTCCAAGTATATAAGAAATTTTGATCAAAACCTATTAATTTTTTTTTTTTTTTTTCAAATCAAAACCTATTAATTAACATGTCATTATATCTGGTAAAATTTGCTAGGTAGAATTCTTAGTGTATCGTTTTACATTTTTATTTGAATGGATTTTTATCAAAGCAAAATCATCCAATCTTTAATTTTAGTGTATCCTCCGTTCGTGTACTAAAATATAATGTTTAAGAATATTTCTGTACTTACATAATTATCGTTTCTATACAATGCAATTTTCTATCATGCGTAGAATGTAGGTCTCCAACATGGGATTTAACCATTTTATACGGTAGAAAAATCTGAAAAAAAATCTTAATTATTCGAATGAAGGCATGTTATAAAGTCTTATTTGTTGATTATTTGATTTTTTTAAGTAAAAAAAAAACAAAAGTTCTAGGGAAGAGTGAATTTTTAGTTCTCATAGCACACATATTTAGAATGTAACAGATGTATAGAGTGCCAATGGTGATGTTATTTGAACAGCATGGTAAACCCCTATGTTTTCACAAACCATTCGGAAACTTGGACAATTTGTTACCAAAGCTTCCGTATCAAAATCCTAATAGCAATAGTTAACTTTGATTTTCTTTCATTATAAATGAACGTATCACATCTTCTGATGATATAACATTTTCTAAAGCATTGGTCCTATGGTGGTTTCCGTTGAAGTCAGACGTTTTGACAAATCTATTATGATTTGTACAAAGCAACAATGACTCACCATGATTGACCATTGAGAAATGCATGTCACAGACTATTTATAAATTTTAAAATACATTTAATAGTCACAACTCTTCAATTTAAATAGTCACATCTTTTCCAAAGTAATTATTTTGAAAAGACACAACTATTTAGACTTTTAGAAATCGTGTTTTTTTTTTGAATTATACACAGTTTCCCCAAAGGCTTCCTAGGCCTAAGAGACTAATCTGTGTCGCCGGCGATGCCCAAATTTTAATCCTCCGGTGGCCGGGACTTGAACTCGTGATGGCGGATACCTCAGCTGAGGGTCCTTTACTACCAGAACTTGAGGCCCCGGTTAGAAATCATGTTTTTGACATCTCTTAGAAAGGACACAACTTTTAAATAATTTTTATAGAAGACACAACTTTACAATATAGAACTTTTAGAAAATACACAATCCTTTACATATCTTTTTCAAAAGACACAACTTTTCAACATAAGTGAGATCCACAACTTTTAGAATTAATCAGGATTCCTATTATTAGTAGATTATAAGTTTCCAGATTTCTTCTACAACAGTTCTTATTTCAAGCAACTCAACATCTATTCTCATACGATTGTTCCTTTCAAGTGCACTGTCTCTTGGACTTCTTTGCACAAGTTATCCTTGAGTTGTTGTAGTCTCTCAGATGAATCCATGGCCAGGATTCTATCCGGTTGTCCCGTTCTCGAAAACTTAACGTTGTATCACTGCGGTAAACTAAAGGTTCTTGATCTCAGCAAATCCTTACGTCTGAAAACACTAGCTGTAGACCGTAACGTGATGGTTCCGGAGGGGCCAACGAAGATTGTGGCACCACACATCCATTATCTCAGATTGTTAGACTCTCGGCCATCATGTACTTTGGTTGATGTCGCTTCTTTAACCGAAGCTAAACTGGACGTTTGCTATGCCCTAAGTACCTCTTTCTTCAAGTCCAAGGCTGATTTTCTCGAAGACATGGTGCTAAAAATGCTAGAAAAGTTACAAAACGCTGAGAAGCTTACATTTGGTGGAAACTTTGCTAAGGTATTTATACTTTTTTGGGCTCATATAATAGCATTGTCTAATGCCTAAAAGTTAGTTTTTTTTTTTTTTGGTCTAAATGTTAAGAGCCTAAAAGTTAGTTTGGTTGCACAGTCAACCTTTTCTATATGGATTAAATAGTTTCTGTTAGTCTGATTTTCTATAGTTCTAAGAAGGTTTGAAAAGTCTTACATGTCAAAAGCTCGGTACTAATCAATATTCATAATCTTTTTTTTGTTCTTTCTGTTAGATTTTATCTCTTGTTGAGATTCGTGGTGTTTCTTTCCCGATGCTCAAGGTCAAATCACTGATTCTTGATACATTGATCTATCAGTATGTTATTCCTGGTATACAAAGGCTGTTACAAAACTCACCTGATTTAGAGAAGCTAATAATACGTGGAAGGACTTGCAGCACCATACCGGTATATTACCATACAACCTCTTTTGCTTGCTATCATTTAGTCAAATATATTCAAGAAGTGTTTTGAACTTTTGGTATCTTATGTATGTTTTTACAGGAGGAGCATCTTGACCAATATTTGAAATCACTATCCTTGAATCCGGATCAATGCTGGAGATCAAAAGATGGTTTCTCTTTGAATAATTCTTGTTGGAATTTACAATCAAAGAAATTAGATAAGAGGGTCGTACTGTCGGGTGAACGTTACCTTAAGTTTAATTTTAAAGAGCACTCTCTCCCAAAAGCAGTGTCACCATTGTGTTCTCCACCAACAAGGCGATGACATCAGATTAGTGGTGAAACATGACAAGGGTTGAAGTTTTGTGTGCCACTGAACATTTGTTTTTTTATAATATTATTAACTGGTGTATTTTATTTAATAGAGAAATTGGTAAGAATGCACCCAAAAGACTATATAATTTGTCATATACCTTTGTTTCTTTTTAATATTTTTATGACTATAATACTCTTATCTCTATCTCTCTCCCTTTTCTCTTTTATGTATTCTAATCTCTTTATCTCTCGTATAGATTTTTCAAATCATCTTCTAATTCAACACAAATCTTTATTTTTTTATTCTGATTCTTTTGACACCCATAATGCTAATCTTATTATCTCACCTCAATTCCAATGTTTCTAATTTCGACTCACAATCAACTTTTAGATAATATATACGTTAGTAGGTATTTTATTACTTATTTGCTATTATTTAGATTTTAATGGATTCTTAATCGATACATGAAGTGTTAGCTGTTACAAATAGATTTGAAGCTATTTGATAGATAACTAATTAATTGTTAATAGTTTCATTAACTGATATATGATTTGTTAGTCGATACATTTGTTTGATACATAGATTGTTAGATGATAATGAAATTATTAGCTGATATGTTAGTTGGTATGTAGTTTGTTACTTGATATGTAAATATTTAGCTAATAAATCTAAAATTACTTGTTTTCTATAAAGCATGAGGGTATTTTCATCTGCACTATGTCAAAAAATTATTTATTTTTGGGTTATCCATAATTATAGGCATTCATCTAATTTGGACCTTAATTGGATATATTCCACACATTCTCCCTATTTAATACTCTCTCTGTTTCAAAATACATGAAGTTTTAAGATTATGCACAACTATTAAGAAACTTGTTTTTTATCTTAAAAATATCATTAAAATATAAATTAAAAGTTATTCAACCAATCACAAAACAGACTACAAAATATCATTGGCTACACAGTTTTTGATAAAATGAAAAAGTGCATTGATATATGAAAACATCATCTATTTTGAAACATCAAAAACTCCCTAAAACATCATTTATTTTGAAACGGAGGGAGTAATACATTTTACATGGAGCCCTGTTGAATACACACAAGAGAAGCTTTTAATTTGTTCACACAAATTTCAGGCAATATACAAGTTGCGTTCTTTAGACTAGAGTATATCAAAACCTGATGTGAATATTGCTAGGTTTTAGTTAGCTTGTGAATCGTGATAAATATTCTTTATCAAGTATTCTAATAAAACTACATTACAATACTAATATAAAATCTGTGAGATAATATGAGGTTCTCTAAGATTGAGAATTACTATATTAACGGTTTTAGAGAACACTATAAAAAGCTGTGCCCTAAGAATAATATCCCAAAATAAAGATGGCCGACGTCAGGAGGATCAAAGGAGCTGTTGACTTGATCAGCAATTTCCCAGATGAGATCCTCCAACACATACTCTGCTTTATTCCGATCAAAGTAGCCATCAAAACTTCCCTCTTGTCTAAACGATGGAGGCATGTATGGTGCGATATACCTTCTCTCACCTTAGATGTGGATTCACTGACTGCCGCTTCCGTTACCGAAACCCTAACTCACTATACAGCTCCCAAGACGAAGATTTTTTTCCTCAAAGCCACCAAGAGGGAGGACATTCCCCACATCGATCAGTGGATCAAATGCGCCATGTCACACAACGTTGAGAATCTGTCCCTCGATTTCCCTCGTCCTTATTATGAAGAGTATAAGCCGTTCCTGGATTTAGGTAGTTCTTTTTGTGAAGGTTATAAGCTTCCAGGTTTCTTCTACAACAGTTCTTCTTTCAAGCAACTCAATATTAAGTTAAGCTTGTTCGGTACGATGGTTTCCGAGTGCTCGGTATCTTGGACATCCTTGCAGAAGTTATCCTTGAGTCGTTTTAGACTCTCTGATGAATTCATGGCCAAGATTCTGTCCGGTTGTCCTGTTCTCGAAAATTTAACGTTGTATCACATCCGTGAACTAAAGGTTCTCGATCTCAGAAAATCCCTACTTCTGAGAACATTAGAAGTAAAACGTAACGGGTGGGTTCAGGGGCTAACGCAGATTGTGGCACCACATGTCCATTGTCTCAAATTGTTAAACTCTCAGTTGCCATGTACTTTGGTTGATGTCTCTTCTTTAACCAAAGCTAAACTGGACATTTGTCATGTCTCAATGAACCCTCACTTAACGGCTGATTTTCTTCAAGTCATGGCGCTAAAGATGTTAGAAAAGTTCCAGAACGCAGAGAAGCTTTCCTTTGGGGGAAACTTTATTCTGGTATTAAAGTTTTTGGCTCATATTATTACATTCTCTAATGCCTCAAAAGCGCAATTGGGTTCACGGTCACTGTTTTTTAGATATGGATTAATGTTCATTAATTAGAAGTTGGTTTTCTATAGGTTTGATTAAGAACGTTTGAAAAAGTCTATCTCATAAGCTCGTTACTAATCAGTATTTACTATCTTTTTTTTTGGGTTCTTTCTATTAGATTTTATCTCTTGCTGAGATTCGTGGTGTTCCTTTCCCGATGCTCAAGGTCAAATCATTGATTCTTGATACAGTGATCTGTCAGTATGTTATTCCTGGTATAGAAAGGTTGTTACCACTACAAGAAATATCGGTATTAATAGCACCCGGAAAACGCTATCATATCGTTTTCATAGCGTTTCGAAGAACGCCGTGATAGCCGCAGCTATAATAGACCCCCCCCCCCCCCTAGCGTAGCGTTTTTAGCGTGCTGTAACAATATACAGATATTATAGCGTTGGTCCTGTGTTATATTATACCTATTTATAGCGATCTCTTTTCGCTATTTAAACATTTTATGTGGCACTTTTCGTGTGCCATAAAATATTTTGTTATGACATTTGTTTTTTGTCATCGAATACCTTTTTGTAACTCAGTTTTTTTTGGATTTTTGAACATTTAATAGCAATTTTTTTGTGCCATTGAATATTATAATACAGCGTTTTACTTGTGCTATGACGTTTATATTCATAGGTAATACTGAATAGCTAATATTTTCTATATTGCCACATTTTTCGGTTTGATTTACTAATTTTGTTTTTTTTTACGGGATATAGAATTGGAAAATATTGTAAAAAAAAGAAAATTAAAAAATAGAATTTTTAGTAATTGTAACCAGACTAGCAATTTGCAAAAAAGCACTATAATGTGCTGACAATTGATTCATCATATAGCAAAAAAACACATACATAAACAACAGACATAAACAACATACATAAACAACAATTAGTAATGACGCCCAGACTTGGTTCGCGAGGACTGTCCTTGTGCTTGTGGTGGGCGTCTGAAAAGAGATGAGTTTCTGAACATTGGGTCGATGTCTTCTTCAGGTTCCTCAATGCGTGTCAAGTAGCCAAGAGAGGTTCTGAACTCTGTTCTGGTTATCTCCTCCACATCATTTCCTCCCGAGGACTGTCCTCGTTCTTGTTCTCTGTTGAGTGCTTCTTGTTGTGGTTTTTGTTTTTGGAGTAGTTGTGGTCTCACTCCAGATGCCGGCAGTGCACATACGATGCTCTTCCTTGCTTCCATTAGAGTTTCTAGACTGTAAAATTAACACAAGTTAGAACTTTAACAGATATTTGAATATGAATATCTAAACTGAAAATGAAAACTTATTCGAAGAAGAAATAGTAAATCGAAGATGATATTTGAAGAAGTTCCCAACCCAGATCTGTGAGGGTTCGAATCTATAAGGATCTGTAAGAGTTGTTACCATTTTAATTAGAGAAATATATAATAATCATACAGATGAAATAAATCTAGGGTTTAGACTTTAGAGGGCGCAGACCTTTTGATAGAGATGAGTTCGATGGAAACCCAGAGAGAGAAATCGTGGTCGCTTAAGAGAGAATCATGGTTGTTTGAGATGGAATCGTGATGGGTAGACAGTGATTAGTGGTGGGTCGAGGTGGGCTCGTGGTGTCACAAAGAGATTTGTGGTGGTTTGAGATAACTCTCTAACCTAGTTTGCGGAGGGCGTACGTTCTGAGAGAGAAGGAAGGAGATAAAAGAAAAAACAATTCTGAAGCGTTAGATTAACATTTACGAACGGACAAGATTATGATCCTTGCCTTAAAATAATCAACCAATAGGAAGAGAGAACGAGGATAGCTGATGGATGGTGGATTATGGGCCTTTGATCTGAGATATCAATCGATGGCTATTAAAAAAAGAAGAGAAATTATGTTTCTGGTTATTTATAAATATTTTTAAAATTATCTAAAATTTGTAAAAAATATAATCATGATTCTAAAATATAAATCTAACTTTAGACATCAATTTCTAAATATATAAACCACTAAACACTTTAACTACACCAATATACCCTAACCCTCAAACTAAACACTACATATGCTAACCCTTTCACAAGAAAGATAATGTGGAAAGGGAACTACATCATGTATTTTGTGATTAACATATAATTTTGTCTTAATGTGTGTTATAATTTCTTTAAAAAGACCTCAAAATTATGATTAGAATAAACCTTAAAAGAAATCTCTAAACCTAATCACTAACAAAAACATGAGAATCCTAACCCCTATCCTTGCCCTAAACCGAGAATAGTGATTTGTTCTTTGTTAACTAGATACGGACATTTATCTTATTGGGCCTTTGTAAAACTGAAATGATAAAATGGATCAAACACAATAACATAAAGTCTTAACTTAAGTAAATCATTCAAACCATACAAACATTTCAATCCATCCGACACATGAAAAAAAGAGAAACACCGAGTAATTGAAAAACAAAAGCCATGTTCTGAAACAGCAAACACCAAGTCATTTATGTCAACAAGAACTTAAATAGTTGCCTGGTTCCTTCTGCTCTTTTGTCAAACCTGAAAAGAAAGACATAACCTTCGGTTCACATTTATGCAAGAGTGCTTCCAAGTGAGAAAGAACAACAAAATAAACAAAACTCTCACCGTTATAATTTTATCCTCTGGCCAAGCAAGAGTGCTTCCAAGTGCATCTTCCATATACTCAATCTCAGATGAAGTCCTCCACACAGATGCATCTTTCACCTTCACAACATCCACAAAGACTCTACAAGCACCAAGCCCCAAAGGCTGAAAGTGGACAAGATGCTCAGGATTACTCGAAGACCAACGTCCTTCAGCGACGATCACCTTGTTTCCAGACAGATCCAGCAGCTGGATTTTTTGATTTGGCTTGAATTTGTTACGCTGCAATCACAGAAAGCAACAACGAAGCCAAAATTCCAGCATCACAGAAAGCTAAAACGAATCAAACAATTCAACAATATAGTTGTACCTCAGATCTGCGAAGAGGAGATGCAGGAGTAAATGGTTTCTTAGGAGCTGGTGGAGTTAATGGAGACTTCTGATTCTTAGAAGATGAACTCACTGCTTTAGAATCTGATTGTTGACGACGTGGAGAATCTGTTATATCCGGCTCAAACACAACGCAATTTGCAGGCCATGCTACATAACAGTTCAGAAAATCCTCCATATTTGTCTTTCCTACAGTAGGCCTCCATATGAATGCCGTTGGGTTTAGTACCTCATCGACAAACACTTTTACTGCATTAGGACCAAGAGGAAGTCCATTCACCAATGATTTTGGTTCTTTAGTCTGCCATCGGCCTAAAGCAACCACTTCCTCCTTCTGTATATAGTCCATGAGCTTGCATTTGTTAACTGAACTTGTGAAAGGGCTCTGCCAAACACAACAAAGACATCGAACAAAAATGACTCAGAATCATACTCAGGTATAGAGGAAAATCATACTTAGGAACAGAGAGAGAAGAAACTTAACTGTAGGAGCATTGTCTTCTGGAATGAGACCTGCTGTTGCAACAATACAGTGATCAGAATGCCATGCAATCATTTCGCCAACTGCATCCTCCATAGTAAACATATTATGTGCAGGTCGCCATAAAAAAGTGTCTGGTTTTATTGCAGTTTCAACCAAAACCTTCACAGCGTGAGGCCCTAAAGGAACCCCATTAACTAACTCATCAGCTTCAGCTGAAACGACCTGTCCCTCAGCAACTTTCTCATCGACAGAAGCCCAGTCAACCAGATAACACTTGGGAAGTGATCTGGTATTATTTACACTCTACATGAAGTACAAGCAATGTCAATGAAATGCAACTATACAATTATATAGATAGAGTAAGCCAGATTAATTAAATTCATACCTTGTTATAGGAGTTTTCACTGACATCAGTTGCAGGACCCTGATTATTCATTCGGCGAAGAGCCTTCTGTAAATCATTAACCTGTTCCTGCAGAGAGACCTGTTTTTGTTCCATTGCAGCGATATAGTTGTCCTTAACCTGTAAACAATTCAATTTGGTCATGCTAATGCCTCTGCCCATCGCTCGCAACCGTCCAGGTTGATCAGGTCCCAGTATCTGAGATAGCATATCGTTCTTTGGATTTGTTTTCGTTGAATCGGCATGACCCTCAAGTTCGATCTCTGATGCCTTTCTCTGGAAACACATTAAAATTTCAATAATCACAAAGCAGCAACCAGCAGATCCAACTTCTTAAAATCAATATGAAAACTTACAATCTTTTCAGCTGCATTAACATTGACAGGAGTACCATCCTTCTTTGTTCGTGATTTCACCCAAACTCGGAGCCTCGACACTTTTGATGGATCTTCGCTTGACTTTACCAAATCTTCTCTCAGCCTCACCATTCCCTTACGGCCGCAGGTGTGAGGAATCTGATTCTGTCTTCTTTCTTTGTAAGAGTCGCTGACAACCTTAAAGGCCTGACTGGTCTTCTCTTTGACAAATTTACGCCATTCAGCTGTAGAAACATTGTTCGGTTTCAAGCTCATCCTAGCTTTAATGGTTGGAGCTTTCCTAACAGATGTTACCAGACGTGATTTGGATGCTCTCCACAAACATCCCATCTGCTTAAACACAGCAGCCCTTTTAAAGTCTTCGTCCATGTCAAACCTCATCTGTAGTCAGCAATGAGACACATTTAAATACAAGTAAAATGGATCGTAGTTAAATGTAAATTTTTTTCTTATTACCTCAATAGATTTCCAGAGCACAGTCTTGATTTCTTCACTGACTTGTCTCCAGTTATCAATGATCACCGGAACATGTTCACGAACTAAGGGACCCAAGTAGGAGGATAACAGTACAGAACCTGGACCACAGGGATCCCCCATATCTGTGAAGTCGACATGTTGCCTTTCAGTTGGATCCTTGGCAATGTGTTTCATCTTTGTAGGTCCTCGGCGTCTTTTACGCTGTGATGTAGTAGCTGTGTCAGTCTGAGTCTGCACATCATCAGCTGCATCAACAGCTTCTGCTTCTTCCCCCATTTCATTCTGTTTATCCTCCCCCAAGTCCTCTGCTTCTTCCTCCATTTCATTCTCCTCTGTCCTCATTTGATTATGTTCTTCTGCCTCCATTTCATCTGAGACTTCTCTGTTTGTTATATCTTCGAGGAATTGATCTTCAGCATCTTCCTCCGTTTCTACATCTGTCCTTTGCTTCTTCACACGCTTGTTCTTCCGATTCCCCATCTTAGTTCACCTGAAATATAAAAGAGTTAGTTAGTCTCAAAACAAATCAACAACAAACAACACAACAACAAACAAGACTCAAAGCAACTGATCAGAAACATAGTTAACTTCATTACACAAACACAATTCATCAAAAAACAGCTTCACGGATTCCTCCCCATTATCAAAAAATTAAATAATTTCATTTCCAAACATTTATAGATTTATCATCCAAAAAATCACAACTTTTCCATTTTCAAACATATATTCCTTCACAGTCAGCTCGAGCATTTCTAGATTCATCAACCAAGTCATCAGCATCCATGGCTACTACTGCTGGCATAGGACCAACATCTGCATGTCCATCTTCAGCATCTTCCTCACGGTATCTTCTTGTAGGACCTCTCATAGCTACATACCAACTAGATGACTCATCTATTCTGGAGTAAAAGACTTGCTTTGCTTGTGAGGCGAGGATGTATGGATCAGCTGCAAAAGCCATTTGACTTTGGTTGAGGTTGACTAGTGTGAAGCCATCTTCAACCTTCACTCCGTTACCTATATTTGCCCACTGACAGCGAAATACAGGGATGTAAAAGGTATTGTAATCGATCAGCAAAATCTCCAACACTCTGCCATAGTATGTTACCAAATCAACCATCTGCGAAGTGTCTTTTGCACTAGATCTACACATAGCTGTTGCCTCATATAGAACACCACTGTTCTGACTTTGCCTGTCAACTGAAATCGTGTGAAACCGCAGACCATTAATTACGTAACCAGTGAAAGACCTAGAGCTAAGACGAGGACCGTAGGCCAGCCATTTCAGTGTCTCATCGTGATTCTCTGAGCTAATAGGTATCTATAACAAAATATGTTAAGTGTCAATACATATCTATAGCCAAAACCAGAAAACTAAATTGTTGCTCATTCTATGAAAATTACCTGGTCTTTTAACCAAGAAGCAAATTTTTGTGAATGAAGTCTCCATAATGTTGTTGCATCACGTCTACATTTTTCATTAGTGTCCTGTAGATGCTGTAGGTGCATGCTTCAAAAGGATTCAAACAATGTATTAGCTACGCTATAAAGTCACAAGCGACAGTAACTAAAAAAACAACAAGTAGCTTTGAAAGACTTACTCCACATAAGGTTCGACGATTGCCATATTCTGAATCACAGCAAGATGTATAATCTTCATATCCTTCTCAGAAAGAACACGACAAGTGGCTGCAGATATTGGACGACCTTCAAGAATAGAGCTGCTCTCGAACTCAGTATTTCTATCAGGTTTCTCCTCATAACTTGTTGTTTTTTTCAAGAACTGACTGCAGAACCTAACACATTCCTCTGCAAGATACGCTTCAGCAATACAACCCTCTGGTCTTGCAAGGTTTCTTACAAAGTCTTTCAGCACTTTCATGTATCTCTCAAATGGGTACATCCATCGGAAATGAACTGGTCCACATAACCGAGCTTCCCTGGCTAGATGAACTACCAAATGCATCATTATATCGAAGAAACTTGGAGGAAAAAACCTCTCAAACATGCAGAGGGTTTCCACAATTTCAGTTTCCAATACTGTAATTTTCTCTACATCGATTACCCGCTGACAGAGATGATGGAAGAAAGCACACAGGCGGCCAATAGCTATCCTAACACCTTTAGGTAATAATCCTGTCAAAAATATAATTTGAGAATAGAGTCAGGACATCTTAATCTTGACTATTACAAAGTTTAAAGACTCAGTTAATACCTCTAATAGCAACTGGGAGAAGCTGTTGCATCAAGACATGGTAATCATGTGATTTAAATCCTGATATCTTAGATTCTTCTAACTTCACACACCTTGATATATTTGAGCAATAACCATCCGGACCTCTGAAGTCCGATAGCCGCTTGCAGAATACTTTCTTCTCTTTGCTGGACAGAGACCAAGGAGCGGGAGGAAGGTATGTTCTTTTCCCACGGGGTTGAGGATGTAAATCCTTCCTAATACCCAGCAGTTCCAGATCTTTTCTCGCGTTAAGACCGTCTTTTGATTTTCCACAATGCAACAATGTAGCTATAAGGCTTGCAGCAACATTTCTTTCCACATGCATAACGTCTAAGTTGTGTCTAACTGGTAGATCCTAGACAAAACAAACACAGATAATAGTGTCAAAGGAAGGTGGTGACTGCACAATTAAGAAAAACTGATATATCTTCAGATTAGAAACATACTTCCCAATAAGGCAACTTGAAAAAGATTGACCGCTTCTTCCATCTAGATAGCTCTTCCTCATCAACTGCTTCTTCCTCTTCCTCTGAATCACTGGATTCATCATCCGTATTGGAGTCTGATCCAACCGTCTCATTAATCTTCCTCTTCCTACCAATTACTTTCACATTTCCAAAATCATTCTTGTAATTTCTAAGTATATGGCTTATGTTATGACCACTCAGAATTCTACCCTTTTTCCCATGCTCTGCTTTCCCATCAAACCATGCTTTCTTTCCTCTATAAGGATGTGTGGGAGGAAGACCTTTCCGATGGGACATATAAACGTGCTTCCTGCAGTTACTCAACCACATACTGTCTGTGTTTTTTCCACACACAGGACAACCCATTTTTCCCTTTACTTTGCAGCCTGCAAGATTCCCATATGCTGGAAAATCCTGAATAGTCCAGAGAAGCATAGCTCTTAATGTGAAAGTGGTGTGGTTGACTGCATCATACGTTGACTCTCCTTTTTCCCACAGGTGGTTTAGATCCTCTATAAGCGGTTCTAAGTACACATCAATATTGTTACCAGGTTGGCTTGGACCAGGAATCAGCAACGACAACATGATGTTCTCCTCCTTCATACACTTTTCAGGTGACATGTTGTAAATGACAAGCAAAACAGGCCAACAGCTGTAGTTCACATTCTTCATATTGAAAGGATTGAACCCATCTGTGGACAGCCCAAGCCGAAGATTTCTTTCTTCAGCGGCAAATGAAGGGTATCTGTTATTCATTTGATTCCAAGTAACAGAATCAACCGGATGTCTGCTTTTTCCATCAGTGCTCTTATTAGTAAAATGCCACCTCAAGTCCTTTGACATGTCCTCTGACCTGAACATCCTCTTCAGCCGTGGGATTATGGGAAAATACCTTAGAACTTTCTGTGGAATACCTTTCTTCACATCACCTGTGCGCAAGTTAATCTTCCATCTTGAAGCATTGCATTTCGGACATTTGTCTAGCTTCTCAAACTCCTTTCTGAATAGACAGCAGTCATTCACACAGGCGTGTATCTTCTCATAACCCATATCAAAAGATCTCAAAAACCTCTTCACTTCGTACAAGGACGTGTGCAAGACATTATCCTCGGGTAGCATCTGTGGCAAAGTCTCAAGCAGCAGATCGAAGCTTCTATCAGACCAACCACTCTGTGTCTTTATCCTAAAGAGTGAAACAATTGCAGAGAGCTTGCTGTGGTTAGCACAACTTGGATACAGAGGTGTTTCTGCATCGGCTAGCTTAGCAAGAAACTCATCTTCTGCCTTATCTTCACCTTCAGCAACCTCACTTAAGTCACCATGCCTAAGAAACTCTTCATCATCAAAGGCATCTGCTTGGTATAACCCTAAAATCTCATTCCTCTTCTCACTTCCATTGCTTCTACTGTCAGTCCCTGACATTACTTCTCCA
The DNA here is from genome assembly GCF_000309985.2 of Brassica rapa. NCBI lineage: Eukaryota > Viridiplantae > Streptophyta > Magnoliopsida > Brassicales > Brassicaceae > Brassica > Brassica rapa. The sequence continues at coordinate 21,691,179 of NC_024799.2, read as the reverse complement.
TGGTGATACCAATCCTCCCTCATCTTGTAACTCAAATCCATTCCTCTTGTTACTAGATGATCCACAATAACACTGGCTGAGTGACGAGCTACGTTGCGACAATCAATACATGGGCAAATGATCAACTCAGACTCTCGCAAATCTGCACCAACACACCTCACAAATTCCCACGCACCACTCTCATAACCAGGATCAGCTCTTCGGTTTAGACACATGAAAGCATAATTTCAACACTCTTAATCACACACAAAAATTCAGTTCCTATAATATATATTGTTTTTCCTTACCTGTTTAGATGAACCCATGACTTTTCGACCATTTTATGTTCTAAGTTTCTAACCGATAGACCAACAAAATCAAACAAAGCCATAAGATTATGTCAAACATACACCAAACAGACACAATGACATTCACAGAGGAACACATAAACAATCAACGATTCAATCAGATACTATAACTCAGTCATTCAAAAAGATCAACAAGAAACGACTTCTATTTGGCTGAAAAAGAATCACCTGATCAATAAGATCCTTCGGATTTCAACTCCACTAGCTTCACTCGAGAAAGGAACAATGAAAACCTAAAACCTGCAAAGCAAAAGAGAAGAGAAAGGAACACTCAAAGCTTCAGTCGAGAAAGGAACAATCGTGTTCGCCCATGACGATATCAAATGCAAAACGGAATTGATTACCACCTGACTTCTCGTGATTCTGTAACCTGACTTATCTCCTCCTAATCTTCGGTGAAATCGAAATTGTAAAAGCTGAAACAAATCAAAGGAATTCATCTGAGAAATCAGATAAATCAAAGGAATTACAGACAAAATCGAATATGGGTTCACCGGGAATCTGACCGCCGGCGAAAACAACACCGTTCAGACACGAAGATCGATCAAAAATCGGAGAGATTGGGCTTCCCAATCATTTTTTTTCTTCGATGGTTTCTATGTGAAGAGTGAAGGAGAGGCGGAAAAGGTTAAAACTAAACCCAAGTCTTTTGCATCGCGACAACACTTTACTGTATTTTTTATTAATTTTTTTCCTGTATTAAATTTATCGCTAGCGAGGAACTAACGCTGTGAAAAAGATGGGTATCGGATTACACCATTTTTGGTAGCAGTTTGAGAATTCGTGCTACCGTGAACTGCTACCAATAGCCATATTTCTTGTAGTGTACAAAACTCACCTGATCTAGAGAAGCTAATAGTACGTGGAAGGAATTACAACACCATACCGGTATATTCATCTTCAACCTCTTTTTCTAGCTATAATTGAGTTCAAATATATTCAAGAACCATTTTGTATCTTATTTATGTTTGTACAGGAGGAGCATGTTGACATATACTTGAAATTAAAAACTTTGAACCCGGATCAATGCTGGAGATCAAAAGATGGTTTCGATTGGAATAAGTCTTGTTGGAATGTACAACCAAAGCAAGTGGCTTCATTCGTGGAACTTGTGCTTATAAACACAGAGAAATCACTCAAGCTGGTCGTACTGTTGGATGAACGTCCTTACCTTAAGTTTAAAATTGAAGATCTGGTTGAAACACTTCCTCACAACAACAATGTCACCATTTTGCTCTCCACCAATAAGCCGATGACATCAGAGGAGTGGTAATACATAGGGGTTAAAGTCTTTGAGTGTCATTGAACATTTGTTTTTTATTTATATTTTTTAATAATTGGTGTACTTTATTTAATATTTTACATGGAGTCAATTGAAACACAATAGAAGAAGACCTTGAGTTGTTCGCACAAAAAATATTCAGGCCATATAAATACAGTTTTTAAGAGCATATAAATAAAAAAAATTGCTTTGGTTTCTTTAACCATAGCTCTTGTGAATAAGTTAGTAACCGTCGTTTATATGACAAATAGAAAAGCTTTAGAGGAAGCGGAATTATGGTTCCATGTCAATGCAGTGGAGGATGGAGGAACCGAAAACCGAGTCCCTGAGCGTGAACGTTATGTGTGGATAGGTCCTCCTCCTGGGTTTACTGAGAGCAACATTATTGCTAGGACCAATTGTTGGGTCCTTAGATTAATTAATTGTTATTTTGAGGTTAAGGACCAAAGCTAAGGACAATCCCAAAAAATTAGATTATTGGTAGGACTTGTTGATGTTTCTTAATAAACTTATTATTTATTTAAATAATTAATGATAAAAAAGGAAAAAATTTAAAATATAACATATAACATTAAATTGAAAACATGAAAAAATTAGAAAGTTCTAAATAAAAAAACAAAGATGTAAAATAAAACAAACAAACATTTTATTGAATTCGTACACCTAAACGTTTGATAATCATTTTTTTCCAATTTTTTTCAAGTTTCTATTACATTTCTAATCTTTTAATCCAAGTTTCTATTACATTTCAAATCTTTTAATCCAATTTCTACACAAGTTTCTAATCTGTTTTCAAGTTTCTATATCAAATTATACAAGTTAATTGAACAAGAAGAAACAAGTTTATAAATGAAGCAACCCAAAAATAAAAAGAGCTTGTTGGAGTTTAACAAAATATTACATAACCGTGTCAGAGTTTGCAAAAGATAACAAGTTTTGAAAAAGAGGAAACAAGTTTTGAGGCAAAAAGAAACAACCTTTCCGATATACATAGCTAAAGCAGAAGAAAGAACAAGAAAGTTAAAGACGTCTCCCACTCTTTCTGCCCAAGTGTTTGCTGAGTAGTTCAGAACACTCTTTTTTTTCCGGACATACACACATCAATGGAGTAGTTTTTCCATCTCCAACCACATTGAACACAAATATGTCTCCTACCTCGCATCTGTTATCAAGACAGAACTTTCTCCATCCTCTTGTAATGTAATACATGCCGCCTGATTCGCTAAATCGCAAACTCACAGTCCATGAATTTCCCTCTTTGTTCACTAGTATCGTCTCTTGGCATTGTTTGTTCAAAGCAGTACAAGTCGTAGCTGCCACAGGAAGAGACTGCAAAGACAAAACGTAAAGACACAGATCACTTCATTTCGATATTTGACTAACAGATCAAACCATATATACGTATGAAAATTGACTCACAAGTTTGTCGGCTTTTAGGTTTGAAGCAGTGACCTCAGCCATAAAACAATAGTCGAATGAGGAAGAAGACATTGCCCCTGATCCGCCTGAAATGTAAGAAACAATTTTCCACGTCAAAAACATCTCACAAGTTTGCTAAGCTATTATGGTTAACTTTTATTGAAACTTACTAATCTTGTGGTGATTCTCATTGTCATCAGCATCAACCGCACCATCATCCGCAACATCATCCGCGTCGGCTTCTTCCTTGATGATGTGAGGATGTGTATACTGAATCTCACAACAGCTAGGACCAAAAGGAGTGACATGAAACACCATGTCTCCTTCGTGTTTGAAGATGACAATGTCACCGATTCGAAGGTCATGTGATGTGGTGAAATCTTTCCAACCTCCGGTGAGTCTCCTGCCTTCTTGTATCACTTCCCAAGTTTGATCTGAAGCGTCCGATCTTAGTTTCCATGTTTTCTGGTTCGTCTTCCCTTCTATATACTGTGAGAAGAAGCCAAGTGGTATTGTCTGCAAGTCAGAAAATGCAAAGTTAAGCGAAACTACAAAATCGGAACATATACAGAGGAGAAATAGAGAGAGTGTGTTTACGACGCCACTGTGGAAACCGGGAAGGAGAGGCTTGAAAAAATGAGGTTCATGCGGATTTGCCATCTGCGAACAAGAACCAAATGTAAACAATATCAGAGGAAAGACGATCAATCAGAACTTAATACCGTACTTGAACTACAAAGCTATCACACTCTCATTTACAATACAATCAATTTTCGTTCTAAACTACAATGTGTGATCAGAAGCAACTGTAACAAGCAATAATAGACCGCAAAACATAACTAAAAAGCGATATACTTACTACAAAATCGAACTACAACCTATCAACTCATGTTTGTCCAGCGCATACACCATCAAAGCATTAATACACAACAATCACAACTTCGGAGACTAGGCAAATATTAAAGCTACTTAATTCAGTACATGAGAACAAAATTCGCAACTAAAAACATAACAAATTTGAGCCGATTTCGAATGGCAGATGAACTAATAATCAAAGATTATAAATCCAAAAATCAACCATAACACTCTCCTACCTATGGACTGAGACAACCGAATCCACACACAAGATTAACAATAATAAACCATAATCAAACGGATTACTTATCATATCATCTCAATTGACATCCTACGGATCTCGAATGGAAGAGGAACGCATACCTTTTGGTTTGAAAACGGAGGAGAATCGAAGGATGTCGACCGTGGAGACAACAGAACGGTCTCATCTTGCGAACTAACCGACAGGATCTCGTTTGCGGTGAGGAATCGTCGGACAAATCTTCTTTGTCGCCTTCGAGACTGAATCGGGAGAGGAAGAGGCTGAAATGGATACCAAATGTCGAGACAAACCCTAGACGACTTCCACCCGTGCTCAAAAAATGCCAGCTGGCACGTAAAGGACCAAAATGAGAAGTCCCGTATCAAGGCCCGTCCTTCATTTTCTCCCATATTTTTCATTTTTTTTAAGCCCAAAAAGCCTAAGGACCAGCCCAAGGACGTGCAATAATCTTGCTCTTATCAATTGTCCCAATTGATAAGTCCTTAGAGTATTTAATTATTATTTCTAGATTAGGACTTTGTTAAGGACTTTTTGTTAAAATGATGATTATTGGTGGGACTTTTTCTGGGTCCTTAACTTTAAATTTTTTTTAGACAAAATTCCATTTTAAATTTAATAACACATATAAGAAAAAACTAAATTATTACTTTAATAGAAAATTACAAACATTATATTACAAACATTTTACATCCCATTTTATTAATAAAAACAAACACACATTTTATTAATTTCATACAAAAATAAAAATTACATATCATTTGGTAAATTTGGTAAATGTCTGTATTTAGCCCAAATATGTTCGATCAAATCTTCTTTTAATTGTAGATGGCCTGCTGTATCCCGAACATCTGCTCGAAGTCCCAATGTAGTACGGATATTTGTAGTCCGTCTGACTACAAAACTGGGATCATCATCTTCTCCTTGTTGAAATTCTAATGTGCGGAGGTAGGAATCTCGTTCATTCTCGACAATCATATTATGAAGTATGATGCATGCTCTCATAATATTTCCTAATTTGTTTTTATCCCATAAATTAGAAGGATTTCTAACAACTGCAAATCTAGCTTGCAGGACTCCGAAGGCACGCTCAACATCTTTTCGCACGAATTCTTGTCTTTTAGCAAATAAACAATGTTTTGGACCTTGTGGGAGTCGGATTGATTGAATAAAAGTAGCCCATTTCGGGTAAATACCATCGGCAAGATAGTAAGCCAAATCGTACTCCCTTCCGTTGACATGGAAATGGACTTCCGAAGCGTTTCCGTTAATTATTTCATCAAAAACAGGTGATCGATCAAGAATATTAAGATCATTCATAGTACCTGGAGCTCCAAAAAATGCATGCCATATCCAGAGGTCCTGTCCAGCTACCGCCTCCAACACGATTGTGGGTTTGTCGGTTCCACGTGAATACATTCCTTTCCAAGCGGCTGGATAATTCTTCCACTCCCAATGCATACAGTCGATGCTTCCAATCATTCCCGGAAATCCACGTTGTTCTCCCACAGCTAGTAGTCTTTCAAGATCCTCCGGTGTTGGATGTCTTAGATATTCATCGCCAAATAAGTGGATTATCCCCGCAGTGAAATGGTGCAAACATTTTCTAGCTGTGGTTTCAGCCATCCGAACATATTCGTCAATGGCATCAGCGGCACCACCATACGCTAATTGTCGAATTGCAGCGGTACATTTTTGGAGGGGAGATAGGCTAGACCTTCCGGATGCATCCTCTTTGAGTTGAAAAAACTCAAATTCTTAGGAGAGACGATCGACAATAGCCAAGAACAAACTCTTGTTCATCCTAAACCGTCTTCGGAATATATTGTGCGGGTATGTCGGAGTCTCGCTAAAATAATCATTCCAAAGTTTCATGTGGCCTTCTTCTCGGTTTCTCTCGATAAATTTTTTTTTTTCGCTCTTTTGGTTCGGGAATATTATAAGGGATTTCTAAAAATTCTTCAAACATAGTCTCAAATTCATCATCATCATCATCTTTTTTGTTATAATGATAATGTGAAGAAGATGCCATATTGAGTGAATAAAATGAAAGGGATTTTAACTTGAGTTGGAGAGATTTTGTTTTGAAATGAGAAGTAGAGAGGTTGTGATCTGAACGAACATGTTGTAACTCTTATTTATAGGAGAAGAAGTTCACGACTTGTGATACAATATTGATTGAATATTGTTAGTACTTTTTCACGGATTGAAACCACTTTTTGACTCCTAGTGATTTCTAACACGAGGAGAATCTCTCATGCAATTATCACGGGTTGTATAGTTATCAGTCTGTGACAAGTAATAGTCACGAGCTTTTCAAATTTTTCAGTAAGTGACAAACAACATCATGGAATCCAAATACACATAGTACAAATTTAACATTACAAATATCTCAAAACATAAAAACATTGAGTGACAAGTACACATTAGTACACATTACACATTAGAAGGTCGAGTTCAACATAGCTAAATAGTCTAGAGCATAACCATAACGGAGCATCAAAGTCTAGATGAAGATCAGGACGATACCAATGAAACCTAAGAGCATAACCGTAACAGCAACAAAGTAATCAAACCTACACCTAGCATAACTCTTGCCCAACTCACACACCATGTTCTCTAGTCTAACAAGCTTCTGCTCAGTCTCATAGTCAGTCAATGATAGAAGAGAATCTACCTTCTCGGCCAACAGTTGTGTGTGTCTTTCAGTCGCTCTTATCTCCTTCATTGCTGCCTCATCCCACCATTTCCACACATGACACTCTCCATCGTCCACGTTAGAACATGTGTAGTATCTCCGACCTGGATCGACTCTACTGTAAGACGTTGCTATCTTAGGTTGAGTCCCACAGTAGCATGCTTTTGGAAAACCGAATTCAGTCTCGGGCTGTGGAGGATAGACAACCTGTTGAGCGTTCACCAACTCTAACTGAGCTTGGTCTTCGTGAATCAAAGCTTCGATTTCATTGGAGTCACTGTCCGAGTGACCCCCACCATAAGTGTCAGACTGGGAAGGTTGGCTATAGCTGTAACGCCCCATGTTTACTGAAACCTGAAAAAAACATAGACAAGGTTAACATTGCGCATTTCAAAATATATATTTATAACATAGACAAGCTTAACAGTTAACATTCATAGTGGAGACAAGGTTAACATAGAGAAAATATATATTTATAAAGAGGATACAAACAAAGCCACAACGAACCACATTTAAAACATAGAGAAGGTTAACATTAAAACATCACCGCCGAGTACTTAAGACATTAAAAATAAAGAAGCTGGGAATAAGTAGCAGCGTTCTAGTTCTTCAACAGAGTTTTTATGAAATGATTATCTAGATATATTGCGCGAGCAGCTTGTTCTTGGCTTCTTCTTCAGCCGCAGTTAGTGGTTGGGTTTTCGCAAGGAGAGTGTCTAAGATTGCAAGCTTTGACAGTTTCTCTTTCCTGTCCAAATCGTCCTTTCTCATCTCCCAGACCGTGGTTATATCAGCAACAGACTTCCCCTTTGCATTACTCCTCTTCGCTTTTGCTGCCTTTACCACTTCCGGTCGTACCTCTTCATCACCAACATTGATTGGGGAAGTTTGGGAGTCTGTTTCAACGGGTTTCCTCTTTGAACTTGCAGAAGCTTTAGTGGTGTTGAGGCTAAGCCATTTCTGTTCATGCCTCAACACACACCAAGCATGCTCAAGTGTAAATTTCGTTTGGTGATCAGAATAGAAGATGTCATGCGCCACCTTAAGAACATCGTTATCATTCATACCACTCCTTAGTTGCCTCTCCGCAGCCGCATATGCACCACAGAACTTGTTAGTTTGCTCATTGATCTTGTGCCACCTCTGTTTATAGTGGAGATGTTCACTACTCTGACGACCATCTCCACTAAGTAGTGCTGCTAAGAAATAATCTCCTACTCGCTCCCAGAACGTCCCAATCTTTTGGTAATTTGACACAATTGTATCCTTAGACGTGAGGCACTGATTAGAAGTTTGTCATCCGCTGGACTCCATCTGTGTCTCTTCCCACGCTCCACGGGTGTATCAGAAGGTGGAGTTGGAGCCTCGCCTTGTTGAGAACTGAATTGAGGGAAGTCAGAAGCTTCGGAATGAAAACTCTCATAAGGAGAGTTTTCATGCAGAGCACCGCTCTGTTGACGTTGAAGAAGACCCATATAGCCATAGGACTGACTATGCTGATTCAATGGATTCATAGTAGGAAATAAAGAGAGAAGGGACAAAAGAACAAAAGAGAAAGACGATGATGGTGTAAAAATTACTACAACCATTCTCGGTTTAATAGGAGACGTAAACTTAAGTGACATGTTTAATTACCTAACTACCAAAGTACAACTCAGTTAATTCACATTACACAACCAACTTCACAATTGCATTAAGTACCCGTAAAAAGACTTGGGAAGATGTCAAAGTAGCCTTTCATTTCAAACTGTCAAATTACCAATAAATGAAAAAAACTAGCCTTCTTCATTACACAAACTAGAGTCGATCTATAAATTGAATCGCAAACAAACTAGCCTTTCAAGTTCATTAAAGAAACATGAATCCAAGTCTAAGTTGAGTCGCAAACAAACTACCCTTTCAGTTATCATTAGAGTCCAAGTCTAAGTTGAATCGCAATCAAACTAGTATTAAATTTCAAACATGCGAAACTATCTAGTTGCAAACAAACATGCCAAACTATCAACAACAACAGTTCTATGTCTACAAGCGAGTAAAATTTCAAGAATACAAACAACAGTTTCATGACAAACAATTTTACGAACAATAGAGTAATTTCAAGAATACAAGCGAGTACTTTCAAGAATACAATCAACATTTCAAAAAACATTATAGCAGAAATTACTTTCAAAGCTCAAGACACTAACCGTGGAGAGATGGAGAGGAGAAACACCGAGAGTCGAACCGCCGAGAGTCGAACCGCCGAGGAGAACCGCGGAGAGGAGAAGCGCCGAGACGATAACCCACGAGAGATCGAGAGGAGAACCGCCGTGCGTTGAGAAGAGGACCGTGGGGAGATCGAGATAACCGGAGAATGCGAGGGCGATGAGAGATCGAGAGAGAAGAGAGATCGCGAGCGCCGAGAGTCGAACCGCCGAGGAGAACCGCCGAGAGGAGAAGCGCCGAGACGATATACGTCGAGAGATCTAGAGGAGAACCGCCGATGGTCGAACCGCCGAGGAGAACCGCCGAGACGAGAACCCACGAGAGATCGAGAGGAGAACCCACGAGAGATCGAGAGGAGAACCGCCGTGCGTTGAGAAGAGCACCATGGGGAGATCGAGATAACCGGAGAACGCGAGGGAGATGAGAGATCGAGAGAGAAGAGAGATCGCGAGCGAGATGAGAGATCGAGAGACAAGAGAGATCGAGAAAGACAGGGTTTCTCAATTGACTCTCGATTTTGCCCTACCCCCTTTTCGTTTACTCCCTTCAGCCGACACGTGTCTCATTGGGACGGTTAAGAAAACTTCTTAACTAAGACCGTCCCACACATTAATCCCCTTTTTATTTTTTTTTAAATCCGAAAATAGCTAAGGACATGCCTTTGGGACGTTGATAATGTTGCTCTAAGTGTAATGTGGCTTCGTCATGGATAGAAGCTCTGCCAACTTAGTGGTTTGCCATAGCCGGCACATGCAGGCTAAACTGATAGGATTCCCGTTGGGCAGTCGAGAGCATGGTAAATATAAAGGTGAAGCATATATATCACCTTTGAAGTGTCATCAACCTTGATCAGGGAGGCCAGCACATGTCCAGGGAACTTCCCTCAGTACTGCAATATAATAACATTGACGTAGGACTGAGAACTTCACTGCAGAAGATTGCATCCTCTGTTACGAGAGATAAACGCTATGGATCATACGTTGCCCGGCATGGTCATCGTTCGCTACAACCAACACTGGAACGAACACGAACCTGATTTAGAGAAGCAAACAGTTATACGTGAAAACTAAGATTGTTTCAACACCATGCCGGTATATTCACCATAGCAACCTCTTTTTCTAGCTATTATCAAAAGTTCAAATATATCCAACAACTGCTTTTTATTATTTTTTCTATTGTAGACGAGAAAGTATATAGCTTGACAAATACTTTACAAGGCTTTAATCTGAATACACGCTGGAGATCAAAAAATGGAGCCTCTTGGAGTTAATGCTGTGTTTATGCAAAATCAAAGCATGTAGTAGTGGAACTTATGCTTAAAAATACAAAGAATCTAGACAAGATGGTTGTACTGTTGGATTGAAGACGTGGTGGTTCCTCGCAACAAAAATGTCAACGTTGTGCTCTCTGCACCACCAAGTTGATGTCATATCAGAGGAGTGGTGAATCATAGGGGTTAAAGTATTGAGACCTTTATTGAACGTTTCTTTTAATTCACTTTATTTAATTTTCTTACATCGAGCAATGAAAACACAGTAGAGAATATTTTGGTTTGTTCACACAAAAGTTTCAGGGCATATATATGTTTAGTTCTTTAGAGTATATCAAAATCAGACGTAGAATATTGCTAGATTTAGCGAGGGATGACATTTTTATTATCATAAGCAATCGTTTCAATATACAATTGGTTTACCTGTGGAATATGAACACTAATTGAGTGAGACTAGATACTTTGGCAAGTGGTTTATGATATTTGTTCAGAATGAAAAAAGGTTCATTATTTTGCAATAAAAAGGTGTAAAGAGGCTAAAACGTAGTGGCGTGGTCGGACAATGGCAGCTGTTAAAGGAATGGTAACCGAAGACATTAGACCATGAGGAAAGTACTGTATATAACGTTTTTTAAGAGTCCTATATATGTGTATATGTATATATATATAGATAAAATCTGAGCCCTAAGAATATACGTCGCAGGTGAAGATGGCCAACGATAGAAGGATCAAATCAGCTGTAGACTTGATTAGCAATTTACCAGATGTGATCCTCCAACACATACTCTGCTTTATTCCGATCGAATTGGCCATCACAACATCCCTCTTGTCTAGACGTTGGAGGCATGTATGGTGCGAGATACCTTCTCTCTCCTTTAATGCCGATACACTGACCGCAGCTTCTGTAAACGAAACCCTGACTCGCTACACAGCTCCCAATACGAAGAGTTTTCACCTCACTATAACACCCTATCCTGAGAACATACCCTACATCGACAGGTTGATCAAGTTCGCCGTGTCACACAACGTTGAGAATCTGTCCCTCGATTTCTCGAGTCATTATTATGTAAAGTTTCCAGATTTCTTTTGCAACAGTTCTTCTGTCAAGCAACTCAACATTGATATAGGATTTTCTCATATGATTGTTCCCGAATATTCCACTGTGTCTTGGACATCCTTGCAGAAGCTATCCTTGAGTTGCGGTAGACTCTCTGATGAATCCATGGCTAATATTCTATCCGGTTGTCCGGTCCTTGAAAACTTAACATTGCATAACTGTGTTGAGCTAAAGGTTCTTGATCTTAGCAAATCACTACGTCTGAGAACATTAGATGTAAAGTGTACCATGACGGATTGGGGGTCAAGGCTAATTGTGGCACCACACATTCACTGTCTCAGATTGTTAAGCTCTCAGTCATCATCACCTACTTTGGTTAATGTTGATTCTCTAACCGAAGCTAAACTGGAAATTCTCTTCTCAGTGAACCGTTACTTCACGTTCAAGGCCGATTTTTTTCAAACCATGGTGCTAAAGATGCTAGAAAAGTTACAGAACGCAGAGAAGCTTACGTTTGGGGGAAACTTTATTCAGGTATATATATGTTTTTGGTCATATTTTGCATTCTCTGATGCCTAAAAGCATTTGATTTCATCATGGATTAGCACTGTTCATTAGAAGTTGATTATATATAGGTTTGATTAATAAAAGTTTGAAATAGTCTGTCATAAGCTCGTTACTAATCAATCTTCACTATCTTTTTGGTTGTTCTATTAGATTTTATCTCTTGCTGAGATTCGTGGTGTTCCTTTCCCGATGCTCAAGGTCAAAGCATTGGCTCTTCATACAAAGATCTCTCACTATGTTATTCCTGGTATGGAAAGACTGTTACAAAACTCTCCTGATTTAGAGAAGCTAACAGTACGTGCAAGGAATTTCAACACCTTACTGGTATATTCAATTATTCTTTTTTTTTTATATTCAATTATTCATCATCAACCTCTTTTTCTAGCTACTATCGAGTTGAAATATACCCAACAACTGATTTTGTATATTTTTTTCTATTGTACAGGAGAAGCATCTTGACAAATACTTGGAAATAAAAGGCTTTAATCTGAACACATGCTGGAGATCAAAAGATGGAGCCTCTTGGAAAAAGTGTGGTGTGTATGCAAAATCAAAGCATGTGACTTCATTAGTGGAACTTATTCTTAAAAATACAAAGAAACTAGACAAGGTGGTGGTCCTGTTGGATGAACTTTACCTTAAGTTTAAAGTTAAAGACGTTGTGGTTCCATCACTTCCTGGCTACAAAAATGTCAACGTTGTGCTCTCCACTACCAAGCTGATGGCATTAGAGAAGTGGTGAAGTGAATCATAGGGGGTTGAAGTCTTGAGTTTTATTGAACGTTTGCTTTTACTTTCTGTTTCCAATAACTGGTGTACTTATTTAAAACATGTTACATCGAATCTATTGAAACACACAGTAGAAGAAGATTTTGGTTTGTTCACACAAAATATATAGGCCGTAATAAGTGGAGTTCTTTAGAGTATATCAAAACATGATGTGAATCAGTTCTCCAATATTGCTAGATTTAGGCTGCCTGGGATAATAGTTTTATAACTACAAACAAACATTGTTTTTGTAAACTGCAGGAAATCGCAGGCCATCTTCATCTATTTTTTTATTTACTCTGTTTTTGTGTTCAAGAACTCCAAAATAGAAACAAACATAAGATAAACGTTTTTGGTATATCCTTTGATCATAACTCCAAATATCTTGTACATATATAGTTTCCTTGTGTCTCGTCATACCCATTCCAAATTAGTGATCTTACCAGTCCAGCGAGTACCTTGCTTCTGATCCTCCAGTTCGGCTTCAGCACTGGTTTCAAATGCTCCACTGCAGCCTGCACTGCATTAGCTCTCATGGTCATTCCTCCACGACCTCGTCCTCCTCTGCCACCACCTCTTCCAGCTTGTCGCTTTTGTTCTCCCCACCACTCGGGATACTCCTTTTTCACACCGTACAGAACTTGTCTTTCTCTTCTTTTCCAGATCCGCTTCTTCACATTAAAAGCAGTCTTTGCACCTTGTTGTTCTCTTCCTCTAATCACGGTGTTGACCCGTTCAACAGATTTTATCTTGGAGTAAACCTGGTTCATCGAAGGCATCGGGTCAGTGCTGATGATTGAGGCACGAACATAACAGCTCCGTACACATCTTCATCCAGCCCCAATAGGAACTGATGAAACTTGTCTTCATCTCGCTTCTTCTCCAAATCAACGGAGATATTGCAAGTGCACCCCCACACTTACACATCACTGTCTTGTCATAGTTGGTCAAATCATCTTCGTCATTTTTCCGAAGCACTCAATCACACTTGGTCAAATCATCTTCATCATTTTCCTGTTCGTTTGGAGAACGCTGCATCAAGTACTAGCGATCAATCACACTGACACATCACTGTCTCTCCCTCAGTATTAGAATTGCCTCAGAGTGCTTTACTGCCAAATTTCATTATGTCAGTAGCCTAGTTTTAAAAAATAAGATTTATCTATTTAATAAAACTTTGTTCCAATATTAATATAACATCTCTCAGATAATATGGGGTTTTCCATGGTAAAGGAGAATCAAGGTTCGCAACTAACTCATCTTCTTCGCAACAAGAGGATCAAGCTGCTTCACGTAACTCTTTCACTACTTTATCCACATTAGTAGATTCATAGTCTACAATTGTGGAGGTTTCTCCATCAAACATTATCAACAATGAGGTTTAAGATACTATAATTGTTGATCCCACGACACCATAAGCTAGTGCATTTGAGAGTCCTTCTTGTTTCACAGTGCTAGGGGGTGTGATTGAAGTTGAGACAGAGCCATCTAGCTCTCTTAGCTTGACAAGAGGTGGGAGGGAGACAAAGCCTCCTATCAAATACCAAGACATATGGAACAGAAGACAGTTCGAGGGAGAGGAAAGCATGGCCGACGTGGTCGTGGTTCTTATCATTAGCTATTGTCTTTTATTGCATTGTTGGTTGTCTAATCTCTATTTTTGTTGTTTCATAGGTTTGAGATTCACTCTTTCATGAAAAACTTTTCCCAACTATAAGACTCTTATCTTATTTTGTAATAGTTTATGTTTTTCAAGATTAAGAAATACTATGAGATTATATATAACGTTTTCAGAAAACCCTATATATAAAAGCTGTGCTCTAAGAATATATGTCGCAAAGGAAAATGGCCGACCACAAGAAAATCGAAGGAGCAGTAGACTCGATAAGCAATTTACCAGATGTGATCCTCCAACACATACTCTGCTATATTCCGACCAAATTAGCAATCAGTACTTCCCTCTTGTCTAGATGATGGAGGCATGTATGGTGCGATATACATTCTCTCTCCTTATATGTGAATACACTGACTGCAGCTTCCCTAACTCGCTACACAGCTCCCAACATGAAGAGTTTTCACCTCATAACACCCTATATTGAGAATATACCCTACATCAACCTGTGGATCAAGTGCGCCATGTCACACAACGTTGAGAATCTGTCCCTTCAAATCTGGAATCAATATTATGAGTACAAGCTTCCAGATTTCTTCTGCAACAGTTCTTCTTTTCAAGCAACTCAACATCTCTGCTCATACAATTGTTCCTCTCGAGTGAAATGTGTCTTGGATATCCTTGCAGACGTTATCCTTGAGTAGTTTTAGACTCTCTGATGAATCCATGGGCAAGATTCTATCCGGTTGTCCGGTTCTCGAAAAGCTAAAGTTGTATTACTGCTGTAAACTAAAGGTTCTTGATCTCAGCAAATCCCTACGCCTGAGAACGTTAGAAGTAAATAGCGTGACGGTTGCGGGGCCGAAGCAGATTGTGGCACCAAACATCCATTGTCTCAGATTGTTTAACTCTCAGTTATCATATCCTTTGCCTGATGTCGCTTCTCTAACCGAAGCTGAGCTGGAAATTTGCTTTGTCTCAATGGACTCTCAGTTCGAGGCTGATTTTCTCCAAGTCTGGGTGCTAGAGATGCTAGAAAAGTTACAGAATGCAGATAAGCTTAATTTTGGGAGAAACTTTTTTCAGGACTTCAAGTTGGTTGCCTAAATATGGATTAGTTGAATTTCAATAGTTCTAACTTCTAAGAACGTTTAAAAAGTCTATAAGCTCTGTACTAATAAATATTCATAATCTTTTCTTTTTTTTTTTGGTTCTTCTATTAGATTTTATCTCTTGCTGAGATTCGTGGTGCTCATTTCCCGGTACTCAAGGTCAAAGCAATGACTCTTGATTCAAATATCTTTCAGTATGTTATTCCTGGCATAGAAAGACTGTTACAAAACTCACCTTATTTAGAGAAGCTATCATCGAATTCAAATATATCCATGAACCACTTTTGTATATTCTATTATACAGGCGGAGTTTCTTGACATTTACATGAAATTCGAAGGCTTTAATCTGAAAGAATGCTGGATATCAAAAGATGGAGTCTCTTGGAACAAGCACTGTTGTGGATTTAATCAATGCATGTGGCTTCATTTGTGGAACTTCTGCTTAACAGCAGAGATAAATTAGACAAGATGGCCGAACTGTTGGATGAACTTCACCTTAAGTTTAAAGGCGAAGACGTGGTTCCACCACTTTCACACAACAACAATGTCACCATTGTGTTCTCCTCCACTAACAAGCCGATGACATCAGAGGAGTCAACATTTCGTGTTACTCCTTCATTGTTTAATCTTTGATTTATTAAAGATTGTTTACTTCCTTTCCCTCTTAATAAACCTTGCTTCTTAAAGCCACAAATCATGCATTAGAACCGTTGCTTACGTTGTTATGGAACAAAGAGGGAATCTTTTGGAACAGTCTCTGATAGTGGCATTGCGTACGTCTCCCGAAATTTTAAGAAAAATTTACCTATATATAGTCCCTCAATGCTTCTTAAAATAGATAAAGCATTGCGTACGTCCCCCAAAATTTTTATTAAATTTTCAAAGTATAAGAGATATTTGTTAATTTTGACCAAAAAAAAAAAAAGAGATATCTATCCTATACTAAAAGGTGAATATGGAGTGTTTCTAGCCTGTCCACGTAGGATAATATATTAGACCAATCAAAACATTCCAATAATACACGCTGGCAAAATAATCGGACAGCAGATCTCTTGCTTTCGTACGGGCTCCGCTTTGTTTGATGGGCTTCTCCGGTTCGTGTTGGGCTTCGCTACCCAGTTCGAATAATAAAAAAAAACTTCAACGCAAGACGGATATCATGAGGCTCTCGCTTCTAGCTCTTCGTCTTCACCTTCCTTCACCATCATTTCAGTTCTCCCGATCCAGAACCCCCACAATCAATCCTCCACTTCATCTCCATCCATAAATTCTTTTTTTATGATTTCGATTCAGTTTACCCTTTCCCTGCTGCTTTATATACTGATTTTCTCTCCTGAGTATAAACCAGCTTTAAAGCGCGTCTGCGGTGGCGGAACCGGCGGGGTCTTCATCATCGAGTGAGGTTCCAATCGAAAGCCAAGGATCCGGTTCGGATTCTGGATCGGAATATAGAGAGCCGGAGCTGAGATCCTCTGATCCTCAAGGTGTGGATGCGGAGAAGCCCGTTGTTCTCACTGATTGGCCTTTGAGGGAGGCCTCTCCTGAAACCAATGTTAACCCTGAAGTCGATGTATCGGCCACACCTACAGTTGCAGGTTTGGTCTCTTCTCTTAGTGTCTATTAATGTTCTGTCTTTATAAAGAAAATTACCATTTCTAAATGTTTTGGTGTGTTTGTGGGTTTAGAGGAAGTGGTGGTGGATGGTGAGAAGTCTAATGTCAAGAAGCGGGGCCAAGACTGCATTCTGATCTCATGTCTTTACCCTTGGAAGACGAGAATAAAATTATCTCTAGGATGGATCACAAAGGCAAGAGAAATGTAATCGACCTATATGCAGGTATATTGAGATTGTGATTCTTCATGCTATTTCACAAAAACAAAAACTCTTTGGACATTCTATGAAACTGTTTTACAATTGTATATGTTTTTTGATATGCACCCACTCTTTGGACATGTTATTTCTCAAAAAAAAAACTCTTTGGATATTCTCAATAGTGGTGAGATCTTAAATTAAATGATTCAGGGAAGGAAACCACTTGAAAGCTAATATGTTTAGCTGCTCTGTCATTGTTAGTTGAAACAAGGATTCAAAGCCCTCAACTTGGTAAGTCTTTGTTTCTGTCATTCTGATATCTACGATCTGTGAATTTTGGTAACTAAGTAGATATAATGAATGATTAGAGAAAGCTTTGTTTTTTCACTCTTAGAAGAATCTAAATATGTCCAAGCTTCTCATGCAGCAAGCCACAGAAGAATCTGTTTTCTCTTTTAATTCTGTTTTCATCTTTGTTTCTTCACTGGATCTGGCGATGCCTATTATCTATTTCTTTGAGATTTTGATTTTTGTGTTTGTTTGTTTGAATCAGGAGAGAAATACCAAGAGAGAAGTTTTCAGGAACTATTTAGAGCCCAATGGAATTCTTGATACTCTCACCATAGGTATAGTATCTCTTTTCCTGCATTCCACCGTTCCTACTATGATCCTTTGGTGTATGGAAATCTCAACTATTTGATAGTTTGTTTATGATCCTTCTTTCGTTTTGTTTCAGATTCATTCAGCAAAAGCTAGGAGGTCCTTAAGTCTCTGACTATGAAAAGCTTCAAGCAGAGAAGTCTAATCTTTAAATAAAGGACCTTGAGATTTGGCTAAAGATCAGGAAACTTTCATATAGGTATTGATTCCTAACTTGAATTTAGCTTATAGCTTATCATTAAACCATCTATAATTGAGTAGCACATGAGTACATGCTTATGTAGTACCTTAGTATTGGCGTTGCAGTTGCTTTCTTCACCATCTATAATCATGAACATATTGAGTCATCCTTTGTTTACTGAAATTACTTGAGACTATAGCCATAACGAGTCCATTTATCTAGAGTAGCTAACTCTATTTGTAGCCAAGTTTTTTCATGGTCACTATTAACAGGAGTTCATAAAAGTATAAAAGTGTCAAAATCTGCTTGGCACATCTATTTGTGGTTAATGTTGTGGAGAGCTTGCGTTCACGAAAAAACTCTTCAAAAGAGGATGAAGACAAAGAGGCTATGAAGACGAGCACACAACCCTTTTGAATCCTCACCACTAAATTGTTCGTTGTTGTATTTGTAATTCTCACTGCGACATTTTAAATTTCCACTAGCGTTATTATTCTGAATGTCCTTTTGTTTCCTATACTCATTTAAGACAGCAACAGAAAAAGATATGATGACTTATTCCAGTTTTAAAGGTATGGCCGGTTATTATTCCATCGTGTTAACAGAAAATATAAGTTCTAATTTTTTTAAGTCAGTTTTTCATTTATCATGCAGGTCAGATTATGTGTTTGTCACAAACTGTTCTCAACTCTGATTGTGCTCTGTACAATAGAAGTGTTTTATCTTAAATTGTTTAATTATTTCTTAATGATCTATAACTCTATGGATAAAGATGAGACACTAAAAAAGCTGATATAGTAGGTATGGTTTCACGTACTATCAAGCGGCCGAGGAAGTTTGCAAGTTATCGAGGTAAACAGAAAAAAGGTTTGTAGGAAGGATATCCTGACAAGTCTCCTGACGATGAAGTAAAAAAAAACAAAATAATGGTTTATTCAGAATCATCAGATTCAAGGCCCAGTACATTTAAAGCCCCAAATTCTTAACTCATTTTTACTTTATCATTACGTTGGGTCTTAAAGCAATATCAATTTATATTTTTGGTCTACCATTTCAAACCTTTTTCGCAACCTTAAACAATCTAAACAATTATCTAACTATATAATATTATAAATTTCTAGAGTTACTACTTTATAAAAACATAGTTTAATACAATACATAATTCTTAAAATCAATTTCAGATAGAATAAGGAAAGTAATTAATTTACGGTTCATATAAATTGTTAAAATTAAGATCAAAATTTTAAATCTTTTTCTTTACACTATTTGAGTTGTATACTAATAAATACCTAAGTTTGGTCGAACAATAAAACCACTAATAACGCTAATTGTCAATTTTATCATTACAAAGATAAGATTTATCAATACCTCCGTATATGAATATGATGGTTATTCTTATATCAATCTAATCAAGCTAAGTAATTTCCATTGTTCTATTCATAGACAATTATAGGTAACATGGGAAAACAAAACCTTTAAAAACCTAACGATAAAATCACAATACCAAAACAACACAATGCATCATCAACGTATCCGGCTCCACCATGTACTACTATAATATTATTAAGCAAATTAAGTAAATTATCCGGGCATAGCCCGGAGAAACACTCTAGTTTGTTAATAAATTTTATAAAAGAGATAATTATATTAATTGTCAATATTTTAATAATTGTTAATAACTTTTTTTAAACTGATGACGGGCCTTGAGGCCCAATGGAAACGGGTCGGGTCCAAGAAACTATATTATATTTTTTTTCACGTGGGTTTTTTCCTCTATCTCTCGACACTTTCAGGCTGTGCAATCGAGACGGTAATGGCGACGAACAATGGAGACGTTTTGATGCTGGAGGCGGCGCCGGAGGCTACGAAGCCGTGGGCGAGCGCGGCGAACGCAGAAGTTATCGATGCGCTTCCTTATATAGACGATGACTACGGCAATCCACTGATTAAGGCTGAGGTGGACCGCTTGGTGGAGGAAGAGATGCGTCGGAGCTCTAAGAAGCCTGCTGACTTCCTCAAGGATCTCCCTCCTCTTCCCAAGTTCGATTTCGAGGTCAATTTCACTCTGTATCCTTATGTATCGATTTGCTTGTTAATGAATTTTGTCGGAATTAGGGTTTATTGTGGATTAGGGTTTTACTTCCTTTGTTATGTTAGGGTGCTTGCTCACGAGTGTAGGTGGTTTCTATAAGTTTCAATTAGTTTTTAGTTTCTGGGTTTTTGAATCAACTATTTGATGGAACCTCATGAACAGGTTACGGTATTTGATTTTATCTATATAGCTTTTTCTTGAAAATGTAAGAACTGTTTGTACGTAAAATGGGCGAACTTGTTTATTCAATGTCTCATGTGTTGATTGTTTGTGCTGTTCTTTACACGAATATCAGAACTGCCCAGTTCTAGGCAAAGAGTATGAGCGTGTTCGAGCCGGGAAGCCACCAGTGCGGATCGATTTCGAGTCCCGGTATAAGCATGAATTGCCGCCTGCTAGTAAGAAAAATGATGATGCTGCCTGGAAGCAGTATCTTCACAAGACTCAACGGTCATTGCAACAGAAGATGATCGAGTAAGCACAACTTGTTAATGCTTTTTATCACTGATGTGTTATCCTCTTCTAAGTTCTGACTTCTGACAAGTTGTTACATACTCCATTCCTCTCACAGGCTTGAAAATTTGGAAATGATGTCAAAACAAGGGCCTGAGCTTTGGAGACAGAACAATCATCGCCTAGAAGTATTCTTGACCAGGTTTGTTTTCAAATCTATGTGTAAAGCAGAGCATTAATTGAATTTTCACTCGTTACATTGCAACTTTGGGTGATTAAAAATGTTCAAGCTATTTAGTTGATGGGCTGGTGTATTTATTCTGTGGAAGCGTTCTTGATAACTTCGTTGTCGATTTCATTGCATAAAATGCTTCGTTGGCTTTTGCACATGAGACTTGCTTTGTGTTTTCTTCTTGTGCTTTCTGTGTGAGAGCTTCTTCTTTCGTATGAAACATAAAAAACTCTTGGGACATCACTCTTTTTTCTCTTACATAATTACTGGCTTTGGACTTGAACACACCGAGATTGATCTCGACACATTACTTGGTCTCTGTTTTCCAGAATGCAAAGACTAGCTCAAGAGCAGAACGAGGAGATTGAAAAAGTTAATCGTGAGAGGAAGTATCATCAGGTGATAATGAAGTATTTATTCACACATTTTCTACATAGCAGTCTTCTCTTTGTGTTACGGCTAAACTGAAACTTTGGTATGGGGTCATATCAGCAAACCACAGCGTACGAGCTAAACGCTCTATCTCAAGAATGGAGACAACTCTGTGTCAAGAACATGGAGATTCAGTCTGCGTGTGCTGTGCTTGAGACACAAATCGATTTGTTGAAAAGGGAAGCTTCTGAAAGGTGAAGACAGTTTTGTTATTACCTCTCTGCATCCCTCAAGGGTTGGTATTGTAAGCACAAAACTAAAAACTCTTGTGGTTGAGTTTCAGGGGATGGAACTTAGAAGAGAAACTAGAGAGTGTCAAACCGCTTCAATCGCAGTGAGGCAACCGCCCGAGCAATCCATCTATATCATGTCTCAGCTATAATTTTGATTGTTTGTTTTTCAAATATTATTTATAGTATAAGAGAATGATTTTATCAGAAACATACTACAGTATTAGCCTATTAGGTGAATGACTGTCTCTCTCTATGTAATAACATGTTAGATTTTTTTAAAAAAAATTATTAAACATCTTTATATTCTTTTTCATCTTCATTTTTTTTCCTAAGTTCTCTCTCAAACCTTGACTAAAAAAAAAAGTTCCCTCTGACACCATAAAAGTTCCTCCTAGTTTAGTGTAAATATCTATTTTTAACGTGTGCAGTTATCTATAAAGAAAACTAGCGACTAGCGTGCATGTATGTTTATTACAAAAGCCAAACAATCAAGAAGTTCCTGCACGTAACAAAGAGAATATATTTTCTTAATCATTGTTTTTGTTGAATCATGAAGTTTACCACATTGATCATGGTTTCTTTTCTTCTCGTGTTCTTCATTCTCAACGATGTGAATGGTGCGTGATATGTTATTTTTTTCTTTTGATTCTGACTGGTTATTACGAGACAACGAAAAAGGATCTGATATACAATTGAACTTTTTTATATTTATTGGTGATACGAAATAACAGAGGTGAATGCGAAGGTGTGCATAAAATCAAAAAACTACGATGAGAACTGTGGCTGGGATGGAAACAAGACTTGCATAAGACGATTTAAGAAAATTAACAAGCACCCTACTTCTTGCGAGTGTACCCATGAAAACCCTAACGTGAACAGCAAAAGTATCTGCAAATGTAAATTTCCAAAGTCTCCCTGCTAAGATTCCATGTAGTTTTATAAACCAGTATCTCCTTGTTACTATACGTACGAGAAATGAATAGACGTAAAAAGTCGTTGTATTAACATGGCAGATAAAGTTAGCAGTACTCGTTTAACGTATTTTAAAATATATTTTTGTTACTCTTATCTCCATGTAAAATCAGTAGAGGGTGGGTGGTTGGGATGTAACCAAGTGAATTTAGCTTTAGTTTCTATATATAATCATAAAATTTACTTATCATGTTTTATGTAGTTTTTAAAGGTAAAGCCAAAGTATTAAGAAACAATTGTATTTCTTTTCCAAAGAAAAAATATTATTGTAAGAATCTCTTTTCCTTTTTACAATTTTATCATTTAATTTATACAGATACATTAGTTACACTTACATTAAAAAATTCTATAAGCTAAGTTATACATTAGAGTATTCTTGTAGAGTCATAGTTCTTATAAAGACTTTTTGGTTAATTCTACACCTTTAGATAGTTTATGTGGTTTATACTAAATTTTTAAACAACTGTAATATTTTTTAATACTTTCCGATTAATTATGTTTAATTAATTTTTATTTTCGGATACTACTTTGAATTTTGGTTTGAATTGAATAATATCCGATATTCAAAATTACATACTCTCAATCCACATTTGGATTCTGGTTTAATAACAGACTAACTATAACTTTAAGATTTTAAAAATCGTGGCCCATGCCTCACGTTGTTTAAGGGGTATGGACATATTAGAAAACCACAGCGTACGAGCTCAACGCTCTATTTCAAGAATGGAGACAGCTCTGTGTCAAGAATATGGAGATTCAGTTTGTATGTGCTGTGCTTGAGACACAAGTTGAAATGGGAAGCTGCTGAAAGGTGAAGAAAATTTTGTTATTACCTCTTTGTATCACTCCAGAGTTGTATATTGTAAGTACAAAACTGAAACTCTTGTGATTGAGTTTCAAGGGATGGAAATTAGAAGAGAAACTAGAGTGTCGTAAGCCACCGCTTCAATCGCAGTGAGGCAACCTCCCGTGCTTGCATTTACTGACTTATTTAAGCATGTCTGTTCTATGAATCCATATTAATAAGTTTCGTCTCAAACATCATTATCATGTGATCTCTAAGCTTTGCTTAGTGTACTTTTTCCAGTTGAGCTACGACACTTGGTCAATATTACTTATCATATTAGAGAACATTTCTTTAGAAACATACAGTTTTAGATGAATGAGTGTTTATAACATTTGAGAATTGTTTATTTTCACATAATTCCATTTTTTTCTTCCTAAGTTCTCTCTGAAACCACATTTATCTTCCTATATAACGAAACGTTCCTCCTAATTCAGTGTAAATATCTATTTTAACGTGTGCAATTATCTATAAAGAAACTAGCATGCATATATGTGTATTACAAAAGCCAAACATACAATAAGTTCCTGCGTGTAACAAAGAGAGTATTGGTCTTAATCATTTTTGTTGTACCATGAAGTCTACCACATTGATCATGGTTTCTTGTGTTCTCATGTTCTTCATTCTCAACCATGTGAAAGGTACGTGATATGTTAATCTTTTTTTTTTTCATTTTTGACTAGTTAATCACGCACAATCAATTGCTTATTGAACTTTATTATTTACAACTTATTATTTTTCTGATTAAAGATACATTTTTCTGGTAAAAATAAATAATAGAAGTGAACGGGAAGGTGTGCACAAAAAGACAAGTCTTCGAAAAGAATTGTGGTGAGAATGGAAACAGGACTTGCATAAGAGGATTTAATGATATTAAAAAGTACCCCTTCTCTTGCGAGGTGAGAATGGAAACAGGACTTGCATAAGAGGATTTAATGATATTAAAAAGTACCCCTTCTCTTGCGAGTGTAGCCTTGAAGTACCAACCGAAAGCAGACGTGTCTACGTATGTAAATTTCCAAAGTCTCCCTGCTAACATTTCATATAGTTTAATAACTAGTATCTCTTTGTTACTATGCATAAGAGAAATAATTAAGTACACGTAACAATTCGTTGTATTAACATGGCAGATTTTAACATTTACACCAAAAAAAAAAAAAAAAACATGGCAGATAAAATTAATCTTGTTGGTTTAGTGTATTTTGAACTAGTTTTGTGTTTACTTTATTTTCATGTAGAATCAATGCAATTTATAATTCAATAAGTTCGATTATCTCGATGAAAACTTTATATGTGCTTTCAATAATTCTTAAAAGTCGTGAGTCGTGCGACTCGTGCCTCGCGCTGTTGATCTGAGGCCACTGCCCTGGGGATTTTTTGTTTGATCCTTGTTACGGATTGGGTCTCAAGATCAATTTCGTGGCCATCATCAAAACTCTACCATCTACTAGTCTTTTATTTTTTTTACTTCTACACATCTATTTTTTTTTAATTTTAACAAATTACTGATTCTGTTTTTGAAATATACTGTCTTCTGTATGAGTTTCAGTGGATAATGTTGGAAATTAATTGTGTCCATAATTCTATCTAAAATGTCCATTACTTTTAAAAAAAAAACTCTCCAAAAATCATTAAAGGTTATATGACACGTGAGGTTTATCAGAAACAAGCATGTAAGTCTAAAACAAGCAGTGATTTTCCTATACATATCTTTATGTGATTATGATACCATGTAAAGATTCAGAAACAAAGACTCTATATTATGAATGGTAAATGAAAAATCTTGTCATAAAGTTCCTCATCGTCTTCTCTTATAGTTTTGCCAATGATTTTAACTTCAGCGTTGGTATTTTGTAACGAGAAAATAAAATTACATTAATTGATGGTTGATATATCACTTTAAACAAATCATACGGCTGGCGTCTTTGAAGATTAAGTTAGTCCTTGAAAAGAAATGCATTAATATTAGGAAATTGAGTATCTTGCATATGTGATCAAAAAGCGTCCTCAACGTTTTTGTTTTTGGATTTGCCGCTAAACATATAAACTTTATAGCATTGACGCCTATATATAATTCTCCTTTTTCTTAACATTTTTTACCAAAAAAATATAATTCTCCTTTTAAGGATTACCAAAGATAAATGTCGTCACACTGAATTTGACTTAGATAATTATGTGACTAACAAAGAAATATATGTTTTCATAGGTCTAACTTAACATATAATTATTATTTTATAGAGTATCTAATTATTTGTTATATAGTCCTCATTGTATGAGTTAAATTTTCGTACTTTCAAATAAAAGTTCCATGCATTCTACTCTTCAGAATTTGTAAAATGTTATACAGTTATTGTATAAATAATGATTCAGAAAGTTATATGTGGATCGTTTGATAACAATAGTTTTTCTTATTTCGTACCAAATTTATCATAAAACATAAATGAGCACTTATATAACCGATTACACTACCCATAATTTAAATAATATATGTTTGCATATTCTTTGTTACTAAAACGTATATTGAAACTGGAAGGTGCACACGTACATCGTCATGCGACCCACCATATAGGCTATAAGACACGGAACTGGTTAGAATGTCTCTTTCTTCCTTAACAACCAACTTATATTGCTATTATTATTATGATATTTCTTTAATCACCACCTAACCAATGAAGAAAAAATCCATATTTTGCTTAACAAAATTCGATAGGGTGTTGAGTTAATCACCGCTCGTTTTGTATTATACAATATATATGTTTTTGGGGTTATAATCAAGTTTAAGTCTTGCAGATTCCAGTAATACGACTCAAGTTATAGCCAAAAACTATGAACAGAAGTAACCATTACTGAGAAAAATGCACCTATGATTATATTCGTAACCAATCCAGTGTAGGTTTAGTTGAGTGATGATACACTTTTAGCATTAGATGAATCACATCCGCATATGTCATCAAAGTCATAAACCATTTATATTATTTTCGTCTTGATCCGCGGATATTAGATTAAGGTAAAATTTAATTTAATATTTCTGGTTAATTAATAATAATAATAATTATTATTATGGTTAGTGTAACGGCCCGGTTCCTGGCCCAAAAATTTCTTAAGAATAGCCCGTTAAGACTGCAGCCCATTAAGGTAAATGACCTAGTGTTCCCTCTTTTTCTTATAAATGAAGCTGCCTCCTCTCACTTTTCTCTCATTTCTGAAACTTGAACGAAGCTCTGCAGAGATTTAGAGAGATTAGGAAACCCTAGCCGTCAAGCTTCTCTTTTTCCTTTTCTCTCTTCTTCTCTCACGCCTCTCTCTCTCTCTCTCTCTCTCTCTCTCTTTCTCTCTCTCTCTCTCTCTCTCTCTCTCTCTCTCTCTCTCTCTCTCTCTCTCTCTCTCTCTCTCTCTCTCTCTCCCTCTCTTTTCTCATTCCGTTGGACCTCTTCCTCTCTCTTTGCTGCGAGCCCCCGAGAGCAAGCCGAGCCGCCGGTGGTGGTGGTGGTGATCGTCCGAGTGTGGTGATGGTGGTGGCTGTGTGGTGTTGTGGTGGTGACCAGATCTCGTCTCTTTCTTGTTTACTTGTTCCAGATCTGTTCAGATCTCCTCTCTTTTGTCTCTTGTACCCATATCCGGATCCAGATCTAGGCTAAGGTGGAGTGTCTCGAACCCAAACTTCTCTCATGATTCTGTATACTCCTTTATGTTGGAGTTAGGTTGTTTAGACCCTGTTTGAGAGTTAGGTTGATAGAACATGATAATTGCTAGGATGATAGATGGATGGATCATGATGCATAAGAACCCTCATACTGATAAATGGGACTTGATGAACTGAATTGAGTTGTGGTAGTGATGATTGATTGGTGAATGATGCTTGTATGTTTGGATGTGTAGTCCCATGTGTTGCTGTGACTAAAGCTAGGGTGCTAGAGAGAAATGAATGCAAAGTTATATAGAAGAGCATTGATTGTTAATGTTATTGTAAGTAGAACTTGAGTGCGATGTGTATTGTGTGTGACACCGATAATGGGTGGCGTCTAGTGAATGAGTCCAAGTACAAGTCTAAATGAAAAGGGAAAGTAAATGAAAATGAGAAGGGATAAGTGAAAGTATACAAGAATAATGTTAAGGTTAAGCATGGGTGGGAAAGCATATAGAGTCTAAGGAAAGTATGTGTGGCAGTAGTTCACGCTATGTATCCATAGGAGATGTGGCCAATCCACAAGAATATGGAAGCACCCATAGGAGATGTGGCCAATCCACAAGAATATGGGGTAGAAGCCTAGTTGGGCTACCCACTGATGATAAGGACGTATTGATGATAATGACGTGCATTGTAGGGTCTTTAGCTCATGGTCGGATAACGGGGAGTTAAAGGTGTCATAAGATGAGTCGGTTAAGTCTAGGTTTTGACGTGTGTGGCAATGAGTGAGATCATTGTATTGATTGATCACTAGGTTGTTAGAAATATATGGAATTAAATGTGAAAATTACAGATGACGATGTGAAATGATAAAAATGCATTAACTGAATGTAGTGGCTAGACAGTCCTAGTTCCCGCATAGAGTAGTATAGAGTGTCATGCGGGCAGGCTGGTCTAGAGCCACTTCACTGAGTAACTTGTTGCTCACTCCTCCATTTCCATTTTCCTTTGCGCAGGACTGTAAGTAGAAGTATATGGATGTGGGTGTGATGGTATTTCAAAGAAGGTTTTGCGCCCGTCGACTCTCGGGACCAGTAACGGGACACGTAGGATTGTCTAAATGAGTAGACACGTGTCCATAACGCCCCTTCGATAACCCCGGTCGGACGCCGGGGGATCGGGCCGTTACAATTGGTATCATAGCGGGTTAAGATCCCTTAGTTCTGTCCTAAGAGATCATCATTTCCGACGTTTTAAAAAAAAAACTTGTTTTCATTAAAAGAAAAGAGTTTGTAAAAGTTTTGTTTCTTCTAACACTCCTGAAAATGATTTCAAAACCACCCACTATATCTATACGTTATTATGATTTTGATCTGATCCATTGTACTTGCAAAATTTCTTTTTGAGCTTAATTCATTCATTGGTTTTTAAAAGATCCCCGAGCAAAGTTGTTCTCGCCTTGTATGCCTCCCTTGTATGATGTGTGATTGTGTGAGTTCCTTTTGTTATCGGATGTTAAGTTCGGAAGTCTAGGGTTTGGAATTCGGGGATGAATTCCGATTAACAGGGGAGAATTGTAACGGCCCGGTTCCTGGCCCAAACATTTCTTAAGGAGAGCCCGTTAAGACTGCAGCCCATTAGGGTAAATGACCTAGGGTTCCCTCTTTTTCCTATAAATGAAGCTGCCTCCTCTCACTTTTCTCTCATTTCTGAAACTTGAGCGAAGCTCTGCAGAGATTTAGAGAGACTAGGAAACCCTAGCCGTCAAGCTTCTCTTTTTCCTTTTCTCTCTTCTTCTCTCACACCTCTCTCTCTCTCTCTCTCTCTCTCTCTCTCTCTCTCTCTCTCTCTCTCTCTCTCTCCCTCTCTTTTCTCATTCCGTTGGACCTCTTCCTCTCTCCTTGCTGCGAGCCCCCGAGAGCAAGCCGAGCCGCCGGTGGTGGTGGTGGTGATCGTCCGAGTGTGGTGATGGTGGTGGCTGTGTGGTGTTGTGGTGGTGACCAGATCTCGTCTCTCTCTTGTTTACTTGTTCCAGATCTGTTCAGATCTCCTCTCCCTTGTCTCTTGTACCCATATTCGGTTCCAGATCTAGGCTAAGGTGGAGTGTCTCGAACCCAACCTTCTCTCATGATTCTGTATACTCCTTTATGTTGGAGTTAGGTTGTTTAGACCCTGTTTGAGAGTTAGGTTGATAGAACATGATAATTGCTAGGATGATAGATGGATGGATCATGATGCATAAGAACCCTCATACTGATAAATGGGACTTGATGAACTGAATTGAGTTGTGGTAGTGATGATTGATTGGTGAATGATGCTTGTATGTTTGGATGTGTAGTCCCATGTATTGATGTGACTAAAGCTAGGGTGCTAGAGAGAAATGAATGCAAAGTTATATAGAAGAGCATTGATTGTTAATGTTATTGTAAGTAGAACTTGAGTGCGATGTGTATTGTGTGTGACACCGATAATGGGTGGCGTCTAGTGAATGAGTCCAAGTACAAGTCTAAATGAAAAGGGAAAGTAAATGAAAATGAGAAGGGATAAGTGAAAGTGATAAGGATGTGAAAGGATAAGTGAAAGTATACAAGAATAATGTTAAGGTTAAGCATGGGTGGGAAAGCATATAGAATCTAAGGAAAGTATGTGTGGCAGTAGTTCACGCTAGGTATCCATAGGAGATGTGGCCAATCCACAAGAATATGGAAGCACCCATAGGAGATGTGGCCGATCCACAAGAATATGGGGTAGAAGCCTAGTTGGGCTACCCACTGATGATAAGGACGTATTGATGATAATGACGTGCATTGTAGGGTCTTTAGCTCATGGTCGGGTAACGGGGAGTTAAAGGTGTCATAAGATGAGTCGGTTAAGTCTAGGTTTTGACGTGTGTGGCAATGAGTGAGATCATTGTATTGATTGATCACTAGGTTGTTAGAAATGTATGGAATTAAATGTGGAAATTACAGATGACGATGTGAAATGATAAAAATGCATTAACTGAATGTAGTGGCTAGATAGTCCTAGTTCCCGCATAGAGTAGTATAGAGTGTCATGCGGGCAGGCTGGTCTAGAGCCACTTCACTGAGTAACTTGTTGCTCACTCCTCCATTTCCATTTTCCTGTGCGCAGGATTGTAAGTAGAAGTATATGGATGTGGGTGTGATGGTATTTCAAAGAAGGTTTTGCGCCCGTCGACTCTCGGGACCAGTAACGGGACACGTAGAGTTGTTTAAATGAGTAGACACGTATCCATAACGCCCCTTCGATAACCCCGGTCAGACGCCGAGAGATCGGGCCGTTACAGTTAGTTACTTGGTAAATTTTAAATCGAACCAGTTAATTAGAGGTATATATTTTACATAAAATACTTTATTACATTCATATATAAATAAAAATGAAAAATATAATTAGAGATTGTTGGGAAAAAAGTCCAAAGACAATTTAACAACCAAGCTTAAAATAAATCAAGAAAAATAGCACCAACTGTTAGTTGATTCATAGCTTTCGTGCCAAAATTGATTCTGCAGCCTTCGTTGATTGGTCTCAAGGAAACAAAAAAAAAACTAAAGAATGAACAATCAATCAATCATTCAGATTTTGGTTTGTCATAACAGTCAACCACATTGTTCCTTTCATTTCTATTAAAAGAATTATTTTGAACATTTCTAACAATCACATTTTAATTTGTCATAACAATTGGATGGTATGATTTAACAAAGATATAAATACTTCAAATAGTTCAGAAATACTTTTACAATCCATTTATAATTTTAAAGCATGTTCACTTTTTACTCAGTGTAATAATAACTGGCCGAACCGAATATGACAAAGTATACCGAGAACTAACTAACTAAGTGACTGTTAAGATATGATGCTGTGATTCCTAACTTGTGTGTTTGCAACCTATGATTTTGATTTATGAACACCTATTCTAGAACACATTTGATATTGATTTGTAAGAAAAAATATATATTTCATATTTTCATGTTTTTCATAATCTTCGCCTAGAATATAATGAAGTAGCTATTGTAATTCTTATAAGTATTCTAATTTACTTTTTTTTGTCAACCATATTTTTTTAATACTAAGTTCGAGACTCTTTTTTCTTCTTGTACTATAGTTGTGTTCAATACATATATTAATTTACTTAAAAATAAGCTAACAAGAAGAATCGTGAGGAGCATTCATTAAGCTGCTTACTAAGACTTGTTCTTCTACTAACAACTTCATGCCCTGCATATCCTTCATCTTCAATGCCGACAATCACTAAATTTATTAATTAATAAAATCTTGTTCTTTTAATAATACTCTAATGTTACTTTTAAATCTTTTGATCTTCAACACGTAGAATTTTTGTTCGTGATCCTTTGTTAAGATCCCAACATTCACAGAAACAATCATTGAACACGAGTAGCATTGTCGTAGAACGACTTCTTATATACTTCATACAATCCTCTCCCTCTCTCATACAACCTTCATTCACATCAACATATTTCTACATTTGCGGGTAAGCCCTATTTCTAGAGTATCCTTGCACAACAAGAAAGTAAAAAGTCTTGCGTTACTTAAGAGGCAAGAGAAATGTCAGAGAAGGATCTTCTTTACAATACAATACTTGCTCGTAGCTTTAGCAAAAACGAGCAGAAGAGACTTGGCTATGGAGCTTTCATCGCCTCTCTTTTCTTTGTCTTCACTCTTTGCACCTTCTTTAAACCTTACCTCAGCCCATTACCAATCGGTAAGTCCCTTAACAACGAGCCAGAAAACGCAGAAACAACTATTAACTAACGTTTTTTCTTTCTTTCTTTGTTTCTTCAGTGGAGTCGCAATTATCAGTGGACGTTGGTCTCAGGATGCTGAGAATATCAGAAACGCATAAACCGAAGGCGTTGAGTAGCAGCAACTATACAACGTTTCAAAACAACATTACATCAAATACAACAAATACGCAGAGGTTAAACGACACAAGCTTGCCCAAGAATCATTCTGATTCGTTTAACCGTACTACACCCACTTTAATCTCCAAAGAACAAGTTATTTCAGGTTCATATTCTTGACACTTGTATTTGTTTTTAATGATTTCAATAATCAATTTCTGCATAATTTGATGATTCTGACAATGTTTTGGTGAATTTTCAGACGGTAATATGATGGAGGAAACGGTAAAATGTAAAAAGCAATCGAGAACAGAGGTGTGCGAATTAAACGGCGACGTAAGAGTCCACGGTAAATCCGCGACGATTCTAACCGCGATCACGTCTGCGTTTTCGGGAAATACCACGTGGCATATGAGACCTTAGAGCAACATTATCAATGCCAACTCTTATCAAACTTCTTAGAATATTTAATTAGTATTTTTAGTCTAAGAAGTTTTCTAAGATACTTAAGTAAAATACAACATTATCAATGGAACTTTTAGAAGGTTCTTAGGTATAGAATCATTTTTTTATTAATAAGTAGTAATTAAGATATATCCATTTATATTCAATACATTAAAAAGAGGAAAAAATTTAATTTAATTAAAATTACAAACATTTTATTACATTCCATACATAAAAAAAAAATTCATAAATCACACATTTATTCAATTCATAGAAACTTTAAAATCATTGGTTATTTGGAAAATGTCGAAATTTAGCCCAAATATTTTCGATTAAATCGAATTTTAATTGTTCATGGGCTTGTCTGTTACGGACGCTCGCTCGACGATCCATTGCAGTGCCGAGATTTGAATTCGGAGTAACGGTGAATGTATCATCTTCCTCGCTTTCTTGAAATTCTCTCACGTTATACTGAGTGTATGATGATCGTTCATCCTCGACAATCATATTATGGAGTATGATGCATGCCTTCATAATATTTGCTATTTTGTCTTTATCCCATAGCTTGGATGGATTTTTCACTACGGCAAATCTAGCTTGCAGAACTCCGAAGGCACGCTCGACATCTTTTCGAACAGCTTCTTGGGTTTTAGCAAATAACGAATGTTTCTCACTTTGAGGAAGTCGGATAGATTGAATAAAAGTCGCCCATTTAGGATAAATACCATCAGTGAGATAATATGCCAAATGATATTGATTACCATTAACATAGAAGTTCACTTCTGGCGCAATTCCGTTAATAATGTCATCAAAAACGGGGGATCGATCAAGAATATTAAGATCGTTCATAGTACCTGGAGCTCCAAAAAACGCGTGCCATATCCAGAGGTCACTTGAAGCTACCGCCTCCAAAACAATTGTTGGTTTATCTGTTCCTCGGGAATACATTCCTTTCCAAGCAGTGGGGCAATTCTTCCACTCCCAATGCATACAGTCGATGCTGCCAATCATCCCCGGAAACCCACGTTGGTCTCCAATATAGAGAAGTCTTTGCAGATCCTCTTGTGTCGGTTGGCGTAGGTATTCATCACCAAACAAGCTGATTATTCCGGCGGTAAATTTGTGCAAAGATTTTCGAGCTGTCGTTTCAGCAAGCCGGACATACTCATCAAGTGAATCAGCTGCACCGCCATAAGCCAACTGTCGGATTGCTGCAGTACATTTTTGTAGGGGTGTTAGACTAGACCGTCCGGTACAATCGGTTCCTTGTTGAAAATACGGTATGTTGGTTTCGAGACGTTGTACAATACGCAGGAACAAAGATTTGTTCATTCGGAACCGTCGGCGGAATAACTCGGGATTGTAAGTTGGAGTCTCGCTAAAGTAATCATTCCAAAGCTTCTGGTGGCCGTCTTCTCGGAACCTCTCCATATAAATACGTTGCTTCCGCTTTTTTGGTTCTTCATCAAAGTTTTGAACGTAATCATTAACATAATCTTCAACGTAATCATTAACATAATCTTCATCATCGTCATCGTTATGGTAGTGATAATGAGAAGAAGATGCCATTAGAGTTTTTTTACATTTAAAATGAAGAGTTGATGAAAGGGGAGAGATGTCTTTAAATTGCCAATGATCTTTCATATTTATAGGGGCAAATAAGCTCTTCTCGTGATACAACTTGTGAATGTATATTGTGTTCTCGTGATACAACTTGTGAATGTATATTGTTTTGTTGTGGAAGTAAAAAACAACTCATGTGACTCTTACACTTTTGAATTATTATGTTGTACCTTTGAATTATTATGTTGTTTAAAGTGGTTCACGAGACAAGTAGTTGTTGTTTCGAAGTCACATTTTAAAGTCACATTGCACAGTTGGGTGACAAATTCGATATCAATAAGTTAATTATGCAAGTGATTGAATCGAACAATATACATGTAATTCATAAAGTTCATAACAATACAACACATTAGTACATAGTCTCATAAGGGTTAACAGCATTAGTACGAGTAAGACAAAGAGCATGACACCAACACAAACTTCCTAAACCAGACCTAGTAATGCTGTTAACACCAACATCACTTCCCTCCGATCACCAGACCAAGTACCACTAATACAAAGAGCATGACACCAACACAAACTTCAAACTCAATTTTTAAAGTAAACGACTTCTTTGCCAAGTCAGAAACTAAGTTCTCTAGCCTAACCACCTTTTCCTCAGACTCAAAGTTACTCATTAAGGTAAGGTTATCTACCTTTTCCTCCAACTGCAGAATGTGTTTATCCCTCGCCCTCATCTCCTCCATCACCGCGACGTCCCAAAACTTCCAGACATGGCAATCGCCATCATCCACATTCTTGCAGGTGTATACCCTCCTCCCCGGATCGTTTTTTGATGTAACTAGAATTGGTGCATCACCACAATAGCAAACCTGGGGGAATCCAAACTCCACCTCAGGTTGTGGAGGATACTGCATAGGGTACTGAGACGGCTCAGGGTACTTCAACTCCAACTCAGCTTGGTCACGACCAATAAGCTCTTCTGTCTCGCTGTACCCACTATCAGCTTGATCCCCACCATAGTGTGATGAATCTGAAGGCTGGCTGTAACTATATCGGCCCATTTTTACGAATTAAACCTGCAAAAAAAAAATTGAAAGTCAGTCAATAGTAGCCTTAAGATGATAGACAAGTATATCAAATGTCGAAAATAATTTTTTTTAAGAACTACCAAGCAGAAAAACATTTAGGTAAATACATTTACTACACATGGGAAGTCACAAACACATACATTAGGGAAAATGCTACCAAATAGAAATACATTAAGGTACCAATTATGAAACAACGAATTCAGCAACACATTTCATGAAATACAAACATAGTAACTAGTTCAGCAACAGATAGTCAGAAATACTGAGCGAGCAGCTTGTTCTTGACAATCTCTTCAGCCTCGCTTAGTGGTCCTGTCTTGGCTAACAGTGTGTCTAAAATGGCAAGCTTTGACAATCTCTCTTTCATCTCCATCACAGTAGTAACATCAGCAAGAGACTTTCCTTGACCCACCTTCCTTCTTGCTTTAGCCGCTTTGACACCTTCAGGCCGGTTCTCTTCATCACCAACAGTGGTGCTTGAACATTCCTCTCCAGCTTTTCGCTTTCCACTCCCAGTGGGTTGAGTGGGTTTAGGAGTGTTAAGACTGAGCCATTTCTGCTCAAACCTCAACACGCACCACGCATACTCAAGATTGAATTTCCTCTTGTGATCAGCGTAGTAGATATCATAAGCCATCTTGAGGACGTCAGTCTCGCTCTGACCAGAAGTTATCTGTCTCTCCGCTGCCGAGTAAGCACCGCAAAATTTGTTGGTGAGGTCATTAATCTTCTGCCACCTCTGCTTAATATGGAGCCACTCTCTTGGTTCACCACTCTCTTTAGCATGTGGAGTAGATTCATAGTACTCAGCAACACGTTTCCAGAACGTCCCTGATTTTTGTTCATTCCCAACCACTGCATCCTTAGATGTGTTGAGCCAAGCACTGATGACGACCTCGTCATCAGCTGGAGTCCATTGCCTTCTCTCCTTAGAGGCAACTGCTGGGTCTTCACGTTCAGGTGGACCTTCAGGTTGTTGTGAACTATAAGGAGGGATCTCCGATGGATACTGAGTAGAAGGATAACTTCCATACTGATAATTTTGGCTATGGAGAAGATAACTATAACTAGGGGACTCACTATAGGGATTCAATGGATTCCTTGGATCCATTTCGATTAGAAGGACAGCAATAGAAAAGAAAGATACGTGAGAGAAAGAAGAGAGTAAGGGATAACCACAACAAGAATTAAACTTGTTGCTGCTATTTAAAGAAATTTGAGAGAACAACCATCAGAGAGCTTAAATGTTTCTCTAACAATCAACTACCAGGGTCTAATCAATATTTATTACTCGGAAAATAAAGAATCAAAGCAAACAAGTAAGTAAATATGATACACATTAGTTACTTATACTCGTTACACATAACTAATCAATATTTATTACTCCTCCGAAACTAACTACAAAACCAAGCAAACTAACTACAAAACTTTCCCACGTAACACTCCTTCGAAACCAAACTAAGTTAAAAAGTCAGTACAACGTTTTCATTAAATGTCGAAACCTACTTACTTCAATTTACACACCAACTAAAACAACACATGTCAATGATGAAGCCAATGTATCTAAAACAACTAGTATAGAATCAAAATTCAGTATAGATCACAACATATAACGTGGCTCTCCATCAACTATACAATCAAAATTCAGTTCACCAATCAATCAAGTATATAACTCAAAATTCAGTTCACTAATCAATGAAGCATTTTTTATTAACTAAAGTTCACTAATCAATCAAGCATTTTTTTTAACTAAAGTTCCCTAATCAATCAAGTATACGAAAAATTCACTCAAAAACCTCTGCTTTACAATCAAAAACACAGATCACTATACAATCATATTCATCGGTAAACAAAAGTCCATCAGAAACACGAACCAACAGATCACTATACAATCATATACAACCAAAAGGCGAATCACCAATCTATTTGTTTAAATGATTCCTCTATATAGCTAACGGAGGACGGAGAAAGAAGACAAACCTGTTGGTGACGGCGGCGGAGATGGTTTCTAACCGGAGAAAGAAGAGAGTCGACGACGGCGGAAGTACCCGTCCAAAGCGACCGAAGGAAGAGACGATGAAACCCTAAACCCAAACTCCGCGGACCTTGATCAAACCCAAAGCATGCAAAATATTAGAAACACATAATCGATACGAGAGAGAGAGACAGAGAAGAGGGAGACTGAGAGAGAGAGTAATACGAACCTGCAGATTCGATGGCGAGATTCCACGATCGATCGATGTGAATCGCCGTCTACGGATTGAGAGAGAGAGAGAGAGAGAAGAGGGAGACGGAGAGAATAGATCCAGACCAAAACGACGCGACCCTCTACCGCTTCACGTCACGTATCATAGAATGACACGTGACAGAAGAACGAAGTCAAAAAACTTCTTACCTAAAAATCGTCTCCTTCATTTAAACGGACTTTATATTTATTTTTGGGCCAATATTGGGTAAGAATCGCCCATAAGAAGTGTTCAAATGTCTTGATAATGTTGCTCTTACGCGAGAAAAAGAGACCCTGGGGCCATGAATAACGTTAGAGAATGGACGTTGAAATTGGTTAAAAACGCCGAGCGATTAGAGAACGCTAATTTCTCGCGTTGCGTTACGAATCACAGCGTTCCGGCGATTGTTTTCTCTCTGGGAGGCTACTCGATGAACAACTTCCACGCTTTCGCCGACATCGTGGTTCCTCTTTTCACGACGGCGCGTAGGTTCAACGGAGAAGTCCAGTTCCTCGTGACGAACAAGAACCAGGCGTGGATCAACAAGTTCAAGGAGATACTGAGAAGTCTCTCGAACTACGATCTGATTCACATCGACGACGAAGACGAAACGCACTGTTTCACCACCGTCATCGTCGGCCTCAAGATCCATCCGGAGTACTTCAGAGAGCTGACGATCGATTCTTCGTTCTCCGAGTACTCCATGTCCGACTTCCGGAGGTTTCTAAGAGACGCGTATTCGCTGCGAAACGCCGCCGTGGATCTGCGGCGGCGGAGGCCACGGATCATGATTCTATCCAGAGCCGGATCGCGCGCGTTCACGAACGCCGACGAGATCGCGAGCGCGGCGGGAGAAACCGGATTCGAAGTCGTGGTGGCGGAAGCGAGCACAGGCCTCGCGAGATTCGCGGAGACGGTGAACTCGTGCGACGTGATGCTCGGCGTTCACGGCGCGGGGCTTACGAACATGGTGTTCTTGCCGGAGAACGCGGTGGTGGTTCAGATTCTTCCGATCGGTGGATTCGAGTGGCTGGCGGAGACGGATTTCGGGAGGCCGGCGAAGGGGATGAATCTGAGGTATTTGGAGTACAAGATCGCGGCGGTGGAGAGCTCGCTCGTGCGGAAGTACGGACGCGATCACGAGATCGTTAGAGATCCGTCGGCGGTTATTAAACGCGGGTGGATGGCGTTCAAGTCGACCTATTTGGTACAAAACGTGACTGTTGATATAAACCGGTTCAAGCCGGTTCTTGCCAAAGCTTTTGAGTTACTGCAGAAGCAGTCGATGTAAAATAAATAGTTTACTGCATTCATATACTGTAAATTATGATAGTCCGATCGGAATATTTTATCATCAATACTATTAAACCAGCAACATGACCAATTGATGAAAGGTTATGTCCAATTTATTATTTTCCTATACAACATATATAAAAATTAAACCATATATTTTATAACTGCTTACCTTTATTCCTATATTCTAGGATCCATAACTACCATGTTTTCAAGAGTGTACGAATAAACAATTGATATACGTTTGATTCAAATTTGCATAATAACTACATCACTTTTTTTAAAAAATATCTACACATTTTGTTACAGACAATATATGTTATAACCACAAATAATACTTTACATATACATTATACATTAGTTAATCCAGTGAATTATTATCTACCTTTATTCTTACTATTATGACTACTAATATTTAAAATCTAACTTTATGCTTTATATTTACTAAATCTGCCATTTTAATAAAATAGATAATATATTAGTATAATATTATTTACCATTGAAATAATTAATATAAAAAGTATTTTTTTTATTTACCAAATATAATTAGAATTTTATTTCATTTTCATGAAATGCAAATTATTTGACCAATTTATCTAGAAAATTAGGATTTCGCCTTTAAATAAACAAATTATAATTATCATGAAATTAAATTAAGTTTAAATTAAAAAAATAAAATATCATTAGATTTATCTAGGTTTTTTCGGGTTGGGCTTTTAACCAGATTTTATGGAATTTTTTAAATAGAAATTTTATAATTTAATCCAAAATCTGAGCTGGATTATATGCAAATCACTCGATTTACCATTTTTATCGTTGATTCAGATCAAATATGAAAATATCGTGAAAAGATCTAAAATTATATTATAAATTAAATTTAGCAAAATTTTAGATAAATATAATAAATTAATATTTTTGAGTATATAGGTCGGATTGAATCGGATTCAAGACTCATACTTACGGGTAGATTCAACATTGGTTTTCCGAGTATGAATATTATATATTATATTAATAATTCAAAATGCTAAAAATGCAAAATATCATGATTTTATTAAAACCTAATTTCATATTTCGTCATCAAAATTATTTCTGTTAAAATGTCAAAAATATTATAATCTACACAATTATAATACTTTCTTTGTAACATTTAAATGCAAATGATAATAAAAATATAAATTTATATCAAATAAATTTGATTTGTTTTGGAAATAAATCCGCACTTTGAAAGTGCACGGGCATACGGGCATATGATTACAAAGAAACAGATATACATGTATATGATTACAAAGAACCGAGTGTATGTCGGATCAATTTTTTAAATTGCTATTATTTTATAAAATAGTCTTGATTAAGATTTATACACAAATATGATTATAAAAAAAATACAAATATGATTTAAAAAAAACATAAATACGAAATTAAATTAAAATATATATATATATACCCGCCCTTTTGAGGGCGGGTCAGAATCTAGTCTAATATATTAAAACAGAAGTCATGACTTCTTTTCATGTGTGATTTTTTTTAATTTGGATCATTTCTAAAAAATATCATATTTTACATAAGTTCATTATTATATCTTTTAACATCTTTATCTTTTTATTTGAAATACAAATGAATATATTTAAAATGTTGTAACAAAATCTTCTTAGAATCTTTTTAAATTTACTTTCAAAACTTAATTAGTTTAATTTAAATTATCATAAAATATAGTTAGAAACTAAAATTGAATATAGTTTTGGTTTATAAACGAAAATTTAAATAAAATGAAATTAATTAATTTCAAAAATACATTTACTAATAATTTTTAAATATTTTTTTAGAAATAAATATTTATTTCTATTTTAATTTTTTCAAATTTGTTTTCTAATAAAATAAAAATCATGATTTTTTGATGAGTGATATTTTTATTAAGACCATCATTTAAATTTTATATTAAATATATATCACTAAAGCTAATATATATAATATTTTTAACTACTTTAATCATAATATCTTTTATATCTTTTAATTTTTTTTAAAAAAAAATTAAAATTCTAACAAATCTATTGAAAAAGATTATAATAAGATCTTAATTGTCATAAATTGAATATAAATATTTTCAACTAATTTTGTAATTAGTAATGAAATATTACTAAAAGAATAAAATTATATCTTATTTTATCAAATTTATAATAATATCTATCATTTTAAATTAAAAACGTTATATTGAACAAAATATGATAAAATTATTTTAAATTGATAAGTTCACATATTTTATTTTCATAAATATAAAATATTTATGCTAAAAATATAATATGTTGGTAGAACGGGTTAATATTAGTAAACTATATAATACATGTATAAAAATTTAACTTATCTTAAACTTTTTTAATATACAGTAATTTATTATATAAAATTAATAAACATTAAAAAATTACTAAAACATTTAGCGATTTGAATTACGGATCATGATTATAATAAATTAAATACAAAATTGTTTTCATGTATGTTGTTTCATGCATTAAAAAATTTAGTTTAGTAATCAAACGCAAATTCAATATGACAAATTTATAATAAGCAACATATATATGTGATGATTTTAATTTACAGCATGAAAATTATAAAATTACTATATTTGGCATAATTATACAAACATTTAAATATCTGAGTAGCATTAAAAATATATAATAATTATGTAAAACAAATATCTATATATATAAATATAAATATGAAAATATATATCCGCACGGTTGTGCGGGTGAAATCTAGTTAAACACTTAAATTTGAATTTTATCACTAATAAGTTATAACTTATAAGTCATATATACATTTGCATGAGTTGAATAACAAGAGAATCAAACTCTCTTTAATGTTGGTAGGAGTCTTTACATGCACTAAACAAGCTATAAGGGAAACAGTGGATACAGAAAAGAGCCGCACGAGACAAGACAAGAGAAAGACATGGACATATGCATTCGAGCAAAGAACAACGCGTTGGCCATAGCTCGTCTTAAAGCTTTACATGACTTTAGAGAAAGCAAGGTGACATTCTTCTTGATGCTACAGTCTCTGTCCAAAGTTTCAGCAACAGGTAATACTTTTTGTTGTTGTTACTACTAAATCCATAATAATTGATCAGTTTGCTTGAGAAAGATGTTTATCTTTGTGTATCCCTTCAGGTACTGAAATGGAACATTCTCCATGGATTAAAACTCTGCAATCTTTTGAAATATTTTGAAATGATTTTTATTAAGCTTAATCTTGAGATTTACATCAAGATTCAATTAAACAGAAATTGAAAATGAAACTTATTTTATATCACCTGCTTTATTTTTCACTGACTATGCAACCGTTTGAATATGGTTTCAATCAATCCTAGTTCGTTACAAAATAAATAAAGTCGATGAAAGACATTTATGAAATGTCTTGTTTGTTTTGAGTAGAAAGTAAAGTACTAAAGTTCAAAAAAAAAAAAAGTAAAGTACTAATTAAATCGGAAGTCGGTAAAGAACATGAAATCGACAAACAAAAAAGATTGGTACAAAAAAAAATTGGCTAAAAATGGGAAATACTATAAAGATAAAAAAAATATATATATATATATATATATATATATATATATATATATATATATATATACACTGACTTGAAATTAAGCTGCATTTCAAATAGTTTATAAAAGCTTATAAAATAAATAGTAAAACTTTGAAAAAGTTCGAAATTAAAACTGCTTTCGACTTCCGATAGGCTTGTAAAAGTTTTATAAATAGCTTTGACGAGAATGCAAGACTCGTCCCCAAACTAAAATAAATAGTGATTTTCCTATACATCTATTTATTTGATTATCATACCATGTAAAATTTCATTATCAAAGACTATCAATGATAAATGGTAAATGAAAAATCTGGTCATGAATGGTATCAAAGACTATCATTCTTTTGCCAATGATTTCAACTTCAGCTGTTCTCATTGGATGAACGAAACTACATCAGTCAATTGATAATACGTGAAAGATTCTTAATTGTAGAAGCCTTGAGCTTTTTTTTTTAAGAAACGAGAAAATAAAATTACCAGCAGGAAAAATCATTCTCCCAAAGAATATTAACTGATGGTTGACATAATCACATTAAACAAATCATACGGCTGCTGTCTTTGAAGATTGAAAAGAAATGAATAAATATTAGGAAATCGAGTATCTTACATATGTAATCAAAACTTATTTCTATATTATGGTTAGGTGATCATAATATATATATATATATATATATATATATATATATACTAATCTAATCTATTAAAACAGAGTCCTATTTTTTATCTACCATTTACAAGTTCTCATTTATTTTTGAACTTCCTTTAGAATAGCACGTGTTTGGACATAGAAATGTGTTTGGTTCCTTGGATATCTAATCTATTAAAACAAAGTTCTATTTTCTATCTAATTTTAACAAGTCATACTAGTACCCTCTAAAAAATTAACATATTTCATTATTTACATTAATAATAAAACAAATATAAATATAAATTTATTTTTAAATATAACAATTATGTTGAAAAGGAATCTAACAAAATTTTACCAACCTTCTAAATATTTTTATAAAATAACACTTAATTAATTTCGTAAATACTAATATAACTTTATAATTCAATGTTAATTAAAAATTTATTATAAAACAAGAAAATAAAATTCTATACTAATTTATATATATTTTAATTATATTATATATTATATTAAAATAGAAGTACTATATGAATTAAATATGGGTAAATTTATCTATTTTATTTTTAAAATATTTTCATTTAAATAAATTATCACTCATCACCAAAATGTATTTAAATTCGTAAACTATATTATATTTTTTAGAAAAATAAATTTATAAACATAAATTCATTAACATAGGTTAAACTATTATATCTACAACAACTTATTTTTTTATTTTGAAACTCTCAACAATATATTGTTTAAAAATAATAATATACAAAAATATAATAGTTTATAACTAACCTTTAGTTCATATACTATTTAAAAATATGTTATTAGAAAACTATAGAATTTTAATTATTCATTCAAAATATTAATGACAAATCAAATTTTAATTATAAATTTAATATTTATATTAATTATAAACATATTCTGAGAGATGTATAAAAATCTTACCGAAATTAAAATTATTTATATAAAATAATGTATTTATTTAATAACAAAACAATTTCAAAAATCATATAATCTCCCACCTCAAATATAGTTGTGTAATTTTCCAAACAATTTTGACAAAATATAAAATTTTAAAAAATAAGTATGCAAACTTAAAATGATAATGTTTTAAATTTTTCAAAAGGTATAATCATAGATAATAAAGAATAACTTCTTGAAATGTAACACGGAAAAACAAACTATGTTATAAAAATTAAAGTAATCTAATATTTTGAAGTCTTAATTTAATAACAAAAAAAAATTAATATCATAACATCCAAAAAATATTCTATATCAATAAAATTTACTAAAATAATATGATGGATGCTACCATGTATACAATTTACTACAATAATAGGTTTATATTCACAATATATAACACTAAAATTAAAATTATATACTTAAAATGTTTATAATAAATCAAAAGTATTAAGATGAAAAATATCCGCACGAATGTGCGGGTCAAAATCTATTTTACATTAAAACGAAGCTAATTAAAAAGAAGAATCGTGGGGAGCATTCGTTAAGCTTCTTACTAAGACTTCATGCCCTCCAAATCCTTGCAGTACTCTCCAATGCCGGCAAGACTTATTAATTAATAAAATCCTGTTCTTTTAATAATAAACCGAACATTAAATTTTTTTGATCTTCAACACGTAGAACTTCTAGTTCGTGATCCTGTCTTAAGATCCCGACATTCACAGAAAATCATTGAACACGAGTAGCATTGTCGTCGTTTTTATATACTTCTTACAAAATTCTCCCCAACATTGATTCACCTCTACATTTCCGAGTAAACCCTGGTTCTAGAGTTTCCTTGAAGCACAAGGAAATAAAAAGTTTTGCGTAACTTGAGAGACGATAGAGATGAAAGAGAAGGATCTTCTTTACCATACAATACTTGCTCGTAGCTTTAGCAAAAACGAGCAGAAAAGACTTGGCTATGGAGCTTTCATTGCATCTCTTTTCTTCGTCTTCACTCTTTGCACCATCTTTAAATCGTATCTCAACCCAT
The DNA here is from genome assembly GCF_000309985.2 of Brassica rapa. Lineage (NCBI taxonomy): Eukaryota > Viridiplantae > Streptophyta > Magnoliopsida > Brassicales > Brassicaceae > Brassica > Brassica rapa. Next base: position 21,646,498 of record NC_024799.2, on the reverse strand, counting down.
TACCAACCAGTAAGTCCCTTTACAACGCTTTCAAAGCGCCAGAAAACGCGGAATCAGCAATTAACTAACGTCTTCTTTCTTCAGTGGATACGCAATTATCAGTGGACACTGGTCTAAGGATGGTGAGAGTAACAGAAACGCATAAATCGCAAGCGTTTAACAGCAACTATACAACAACATCTGGAGCTTCTGAGTCTCTCATTAGCCCGACGACTCAAAATAACATTACATCAAATGTTACAAATACGCAGAGATTAACCAGTTCTGAAGATGACAAGCTAAGTGTTTGCAACGACACAAGCTTGCCCAAGAATTATCTTGATTTGTTTAACTGTACTACACCCACTTCAATCTCCAATGAACAATCTGCTTCAGGTTCACATTCTTAACTTTTGTCTTTGTTTATTTAATCGTTTTAAGCATTTTCTACATATTTTAATGATTCTGAAAATGTTTTGTTGAATTTTCAGACGGCAATAAAATGGATGAAACGATAAAGTGTAAGAAGCAATCAAGAACAGAGATATGCGAGTTTAACGGCGACGTAAGGGTCCACGGTAAATCCGCGACGATTCTTTCCACAATCACGTCTGCCTTTTCGGGGAATTCCACGTGGCAAATGAGACCTTACGCGCGAAAAGGTGACCTTGTGGCCATGAATCGCGTTAGAGAGTGGACAGTGAAGTTAATACAAAACGCTGACCATTTAGAGAACGCTAATTTCTCATCGCGATGCGTTAGGAATCACAGCGTTCCCGCGATGATTTTCTCTCTGGGAGGCTACACGATGAACAACTTCCACGATTTCACCGACGTCGTGGTCCCTCTTTTCACGACGGCGCGTAGGTTCAACGGAGAAGTTCAGTTCCTCGTGACGAACAAGAATCAACCGTGGATCAACAAATTCAAGGAGATTTTGAGGAGACTCTCCAATTACGAACTGATTTACATCGACGGAGAAGATGAAACGCACTGTTTCACCACCGTCGTCGTCGGCCTCAATCGCCATCCAGAGTACTTCAAAGAGCTGACGATCGATCCTTCGTATTCCGAGTACTCCATGTCCGATTTCCGGAGGTTCCTAAGAGACACATACTCGCTGAGAAACGCCGCCGTGAGTACCGGAGAGAGTCTGCGGCGGAAGCCACGGATGCTGATTATATCGAGAGCTAGATCGCGAGCGTTCACGAACACCGACGAGATCGCGAACGCGGCGGGAGAAACCGGATTCGAGGTCGTGGTGGCGGAAGCGAACACAGGCCTCGCGAGTTTCGCGGAGACGGTGAACTCGTGCGACGTGATGCTCGGCGTTCACGGCGCGGGGCTAACGAACATGGTGTTCCTGCCGGAGAACGCGGTGGTGATTCAGATTCTTCCGATCGGTGGATTCGAGTGGCTGGCGGATACGGATTTCGGGAGGCCGGCGAAGGGGATGAATCTGAGGTATTTGGAGTACAAGATCGAGGCGGAGGAGAGCTCGCTTGTGCGGCAGTACGGACGTGGTCACGAGATCGTTAGAGATCCATCGGCGGTTGCGAAACGTGGGTGGACGGCGTTCAAGTCAGCCTATTTGGTAGGGCAGAACGTGACCGTTGACATAATCCGGTTCAAGCCGGTTCTTGCCAAAGCTTTTGAGTTATTGCAGAGACGACAGTCGGTGTAAAATAAATATTTACAATACTAAAATGGTTTAATCATCAAACCCTTAGCATGTCCATGTCATCTTAAAATAACCAATCATATGCTTTTTGTTTTGCCACTTCGTATCCCATTTCCCGATTTTGAAATTTGAATTAATTGGCTTTATAACCGGGAAATGCAGGACCGTCCTAATTCAAGTATTTGATGGATCTTAAACCGGTTCGGTTTTGGTGTTTGATCGTACCGTAAATGTATCCGTTAGAAAATTATTGCCAACAAAGACGCAACGATACATAATAAAAGCAGAGGAGATCTCTCTCTCTCTCACTCAATTTATCGAGGAAGTCTCTCTTTGTACATGTGGGGAACTGGTGAGATTCTTAAATCAATAAGTTTCTTTTTCGATTTATGTAATTTGTAGATCCTGAATTTGCTTTTGTTCCTTTGTTATCTTGTTTGGAGTTCGCGAGAAACTGATACGATCCGTAATCCTCTTTGCGATTTTAATTTAGCGTTTCAAATTTCTTAAATTGTTTGTTATTTATGTGTTGCAGTAGTGATGTTGAATCTACAAGGGAAACGCTTGAGTCACTTGTGAAACCCTCGTTGAGGTACTTCTCTGTCTTACGCTAGAGTTTTTTGATCTATTGTAAAGCGTAATTGTGCTTTAATTTGGTGTTTTAGTTATGCATATTATCTTCTATATCGGGACTTAAAGATCGATTATATAAAGTGAATAGTGGTAGATCGATCTATTTGATTTCTTTCTGGTGCTAGCACTAGCACCATTATTGATTCCTTAATATCTTATTTATGAGAGTAAAGGATTACAGATTGAACTATTGTGTTCATGACGAATAGACATCGTGAATTAATATTGAGACAAAGATTTTTTTTGAGTTTCAAGTTTTATTCTTTCACCTGTTTTCATCATACAAGTAATATTTCCTCTCTGTTTTTTTTTTGTTTACAGTATGTTTGTGTGGAGAAACCCTCGCTGACAGATTCCATTACATAGAGTCACTGAAACAATTGAAGATAAGATCGGATCTTGGAAGCAAACACTTAAAGAAGTAGCAGCAGTAAAACAGATAAGCTCTTTTACTTTCTCTTCTACTGCCGATTCTTGCTTACTTTTGTTTTGGTTTCATCAAACCCCAAAAAGATCATAAGGCAGACACTAGACACTAATCTAATAGTGTTTTGTCAGATTCTTATTTGGGGACATTGTCCCGTTGCGTGACCCTGAGAAAAGTTTGAAATCATGGCTCCAACAACTCTATTGGTTGGTTGGTGGTAGTGCATGTCTAAGTAAATGATGGAAAAAGTATGACAGAATTTTGTCACCCACGGCTTACAAAACACAACCAACAGCTTAAGAAAAGTATTTAGACAGAGCTTTCAATAAAGTTTTTAGACAAAGGTTGGCTGGATCAAACGACCCGTGGCTTGCAAAAAAAATGTCTTTAGGCAGACAGACTATGAATGAATCTTTGGTTGGATCAAATGTCCCGTGGCTTGCAAAAAGGTCTTTAGACACAAAAAGACTATGAATGTTGGGATGGATAAAACGACCAACAGTACAACATAAAGTCTTTAGACATAGACTATGAGTTACCCACGGCTTATAAAGTCTTTAAACAAAGTCCATGAGTTGATGAAGAGGCTTTAGAAAATATTGCTACCCACAGCTTATGAAAAGTTTTTTAGACAAAGACTTTGAGATTCTTGCTACACACAACTTATGTAAAGTCTTTAGACAAAGACTGAATCTGGCCAACAGTACAACATAAAGTCTTTAGAGATAGACTATGAGTTATCCACGGCTTATAAAGTCTTTAAACAAAGTCCATGAGTTGATGAAGAGGCTTTAGAAAATATTGGCTACCCACGGCTTATGAAAAGTTTTTAGACAAAGACTTTGAGATTCTTGCTACACACAGCTTATGTAAAGTCTTTAGACAAAGACTGAATCTGGCCAACAACAACTCTATGAGAAGAGTTTTTATGAAAGTAAAAATTACAACTACCACGTCTTTATGGAAGTCTTTAAGCCAAACAGAATCATTGCTTGACGACTACCCACAGCTTAAAGAATGTCTTCAGACAAAGACTAGGGGTTAGTTTTCAACTTTGTGGATGGAGTGGAAAAAACGTCTTAACGACGTCTAAATGCAAAGAAACGGGTTCCCTGCTTTACCAATACCCTTGGCTTAGAAAAACAACAAACGGCTTAAGAAAAGTTTTTAGACAAATTGTGATTGAACCCTCAGCTTGCTAAATCGTATAGACAAATCTTATGAATTAGTTTCTGCAGTTGTTGGATGAAAGAACGACCAACAGCTCTGGAAACGTCTTCTTAAGTGGCTTATAAAAGGTCTTAAAGATGAAGACTATCATGAGTTGGATGTGAAAAAGACATCACCATAAGCTGATATGAATCGAAAACAGTCCACAAGTCTTAAGACAAAGAGAGTATGAAAACAAACCGCTAGACAGACAAGGATCAAAGGCTGAAAAAAAGAGTTTAAGACATATGATATGAAACAAACACAGAGTATGAAAACAGACAGATGGTTTAATCCAAGTCTTAAGACAGAGAGTATGAAACAAACATTGAGTTGGTTTTGACTTGATTGTGGGGAAAAACTACCAACAGCTTAAACCAAGTCTTAAGACAGAGAGTATAGACCAAAAATTGAGTTTCTTGCTACACACAGCTTATGAAAAGTTTTCAAGATGAAGAGTATGAATTGTTTGGAACAAACCTACTACATGTTAGATGGAAAAAAATACATGCGGCTTAGAAAAGTCTTAGACAAAGACAATGGTTGTTTGAGTTGTTGTACGGTAAACACGACTTAAGCAGAGACTATGAACCAAAACAATAGTCATAAGGCTTAATAACAGCTAGACAGAGAAGGACCAAAAGCTGAAAAAGAGTTTAAGACAGGTTATATGAATCAAAAACAGACTCCTTACTTCACCACAAGCCTTGGCAAAGTATTTAGACAACGACTACATGTCGGTTTTTGGCTTGTTGGATGAGGAAAACTACCAATGGCTTAAACCAAGTCTTAAGACAGAGACTGTGAGCCAAAATTGAGTTTCGTTTTTGGCTTGATGGAAGGGGAAAACTACCAATGGCTTAAACTAAGTCTTAAGACAAAGACTGAGCCAAATTTGAGTTCGTTTTTGGCTTGATGGAAGGGGAAAACTACCAACGGAACGGCCTAAATGAAGTCTTAAGACAGAGACAATGGACTGAAAACTGATTTGGTACTTTACTATCCGAGCCTTGAAAAATTTCTCAAATAGTGTTATCTAAGACTATATAATGAATTAAAATAGTCTTTAGACAAAGATTCGACTTGTTAGATAAGAAAAAAAATTGATCAGACTATGAATGTATAACACATTCATTACTTTACCACTCACAAGGTAAGAATGAGGCATTTAAGTGAAGCATAGACTGATTAATTCTGAATTTTGCAGGTATGTATGTGCTTCTTCAAATTGTTAGAGACTCATAGAAGATTGATTTCAAGTGTAGCAGATTTCTTTGACAGGTATGTGCATTTCAAACTTGTTTGTAATTTATTTGGTAAAATTATGAAAATGACAAGAAGGAGTCACAAACATGAAGTAATGATTAGTTTCATCTGTTCAGGTTTCTGCTTCAAAAACTGCTCATATCCTCATTGAGGCAAAGGCTTTTCTCAGGTATATGCTTTTCTTGACTTTGCTCTTGTAAATTGGAATTTTTTACTTAATGAAAATTTACAAAGTTAAGTGATACATAAACTAAAGAAACTGGAAATGAATCTCTATGCTCCATTTAAGCTGACTAGTCAATATTTCTGTCATTGGTTTAGCTAGCATCCGTGAGATTCTAGAAAATTAATTGCTAACATATCCATTGATGAACAGGTAGATTTTCTACTTTGATTTTGGAGTATTTCTTTTTGTGTTTACAGTGTTTGTAATTCTCTATTGCATGTATTATATAAGTTCTCTTAATTTTTTCAAATGAATGTATCTTCGAGCTCTTATAGATCAAAAGTAGGCGAGAGACTCCTCCATATTGTGGTGGTAGTTTTCTTAAATTTCGAAGGTTTCTGTTTTGTTTTATACTCATAAGCTTCACTGATCATTCTAAAAATAGTGTTAATAAAACTCTTTATAGTTTCGTGCTTATATGCATTATAAGGTCTCTAATTTTTTGAAATGGATGTATCTTGTAGTAAGTGAGAGCCTCCTGCAGAATTTCAGTGAATTTCGAATGTTTCTGTTTTTGTGTAATCTCTATTGCATGTATTATAAGATTTATAATTTGTTGAAATGGATGTATCTTGTAGATCAAAATAGGTGAGAGACTCATGCATATTGTGGTTTCATTGAATTTCAAATGTTTCCGTTTTTGTGTCAATACTCATCCTAACCCTAAATGATTGTTCTAAACATGTACAGTGTTAGTATTCTCGTAAGTTTGGTGCTTGTATGAGCTATAAGGTTTCTCATCTTGTAAGATAGATGGATATCTTGGAGTCGTAGATCAACTTATAGTATTTTCTTTAGTTTGGTGCTTGCATCTACTATAAGTTTGCATCTTGAATGTTATGTTTTCTTTAATGCTCCTTACCCTGGGTGATCATTTTAAATATGTGAAATGACATCTCTACGCTGATGATTATTATGTGAGATTCTTTAAATTGTATATGTTAGACTTGAAAATTTTCCATGTTATGGTATTTGTGTCTGTGCCTTGGTTTCTGAGTCTTGTCAAAAAAAGTAGACATCATTTAATTTTCACAATTTATGGGATTCTTCATCATATGCTGATGATTACATGTTGAATTGAGTTTTTACTATAACAGTGATCGAGAATTCTCTGTTATATACGTGTGTCTATCCTGTGATCTCTTAGTCGTACAGAGCCGATGAAGCTTCTTAAGTTTCTATGATTGATGTCAAATTCAAGAAAGTAGTTGTATGTTAAGTCTAGTAGTTGTAAACATTTGAAATAGGTACTCTGGTCTTCTCTTCTCTTCTCTTTAGGTCGACTAAATGTGATGTCATATATTCTTTTCTGGAAATTATTGACTCTAGTTTATGTACAAAATCATCCAATTTTCTGTTTGTTGTCCGGCAAATTATCACACTGAATTACTATTACATACTAAAATAATAAGACTCGGATGTGTTATGTGATCATCTAAGGAATGGCATAATGTGATTGGTAAACTAAATTCATTTGAGAGTCATGCTATTGTAGATAAGATTCAGCTGTAATCGTTAACGAAAAATAAACTTAGTTGTTGTCTGTCTAAACTAAGATGATTTGAATTTTGATGTTATGTACATAAACAATAATGTCTTTATGTACTTTTCAGCTGTGTTAGAATTTTCTTGCATTTTGGTTGGTTTATCCTATAGTGTATGAATTATTGCTCATCTTATTGCATATTGCTCTTTAGAATATAATTAACTATTGTATAAATTGATTTCTCGACTCTTTTCTGTATCATTTCTCAACCTTATTCGGAAGAAATTTATTCTTGTACGTTTATCATAAATTATATAGCAACAGTAATGTCTTTATGTACTTTTCAGCTGTGTTAGAATTTTCTTGCATTTTGGTTGGTTTATCCTATGGTGTATGAATTATTGCTCATCTTATTGCATACTGCTCTTTAGAATATAATTAGCTATTGTATAAATTGACTCTTTTCTGTATCATTTCTCAACCTTATTGGGAAGAAATTTATTCTTGTACGTTTATCATAAATTATACGCAACTAAAAGTTGATTGGTATTTCGTATGGAGGATAGTTGAAGATTAATTTTATTCCTTTGAACTTTACTATGATTCTACAAAATGTCAACAAACAAATAAAAAAGTAAATATCAGTTTATGAGAAGTAGAAGAAGAACTAAAGAGCCTTTGATAACTTGTTACAGCTTCATTCTACAGATATCTGATGATTTCAACGAGAGAAATGCTCAGATGCTTTTAATGAGGCAAAAAATGATCTAGCATACTCTTACGAAATTTGGCATACTCTCTATTCTCAGTGAAATAAGATATTTCTAATTTTGTTCTTACGTTTTCCCTCCTCAATTGAAAATTTAAATTTTGAATTTTGGATATCAAATTCAAAATTTGAATTTTAGTAAAACTAAAAACCAAGTTGAACTAAGTTACACCACTGCCGAAGTACAAACTTGGTATAAATATGTCATAGTTTTACCAAGTTATACCTTAAAGATGGTATAACTAGGTTTTAGATTTACCAAGTTGTACATTTGTCAAGGTACAACTTGGTAAAATTATAACCTAGTTATACAGTTTTACCAACGATTGCATGAGTTGATAAAGCTAGTACAAAGTTTTACTAAGTTGTACCATTGTCGAAGTACAACTTTGTAATACTTTGAACCTAGTTTAACCAAGGTTCTACAGTTTTACAAAGTTGTACTTTAACGATTGTATAATTTGGTAAAACTTTGTTTCTGGGTTGAAGTTTTACTTTCACATTTCTCATATATTCTTGCAGCAAGCCAGATCTGTAGGGCGAGAGAGAGAGAGAAAGAGAGAGACAGAGAGAGAAGAAAGAGGAAAACATATGAGATTCGAAGAAGAATCCTAAAATTGCAAACAAAGAACAATAAATCAAAAAAGAGGAGAAACATATAAGATTCGAATAAGAATGAATTCAAAGAAGAAGAGATTCGAAGAAGAACAAAAGGAAAAGCAGAACACCCGAAGAAGAAAGAAAACTAAAGACAAAAAAGTTTGGATCGAAGAATGAAAGAGAAGAGAGAAAACGAGAAGAGAAAAAAAAGATGAAGAATGTAAATGAAATCTAAATCTGTAGAGATAAGAGATAAAATTAGGTTTATGATATCTTGCATGTTTACATGTTTTTAGCCTTCATATCTTGTACATTTTGATCATATAGGTTAGGAATTAAGCATCTTTAGAGTCTATGTTGCATGCATTGTCCTTATTAGATGTTGGAGAGTGCTATGGAGTGATTGGAGATGTTTGGGAGCATTGTGATTCAAAAAAGAAGTAGAAAAGGATCATTGGGCGAGTAGAGGAGCTGGAGCGACCTACTGGAGCGAGGTCATGCACCCGCTCTGGATGAGTGAAGTGTAGAGCGACCCACGGGAGCGAGGTATGACACTCGCTCTGTACTAGAGCGACCTCTTGCACCGGGGTAGTGCACCCGCTCCGAGCTCAACATGTCGTCGACAACTTTCCAGATGTGGAGCGACCTGGTGCAGCGAGGTCATGACCCCGCGCGCAATTTGAAGAAGTGGAGGTGATCTTTGGAGCGACCTACGGGAGCGAGGTCATGCACCCGCTCCGAGCATTCTTTATCTTAGTCGAATTTTAATGTTCTAAAAGGGCTTTTTAGACTTTTTAATGGAAACCATTAGGTTTTCCAAAGACATATAAATACTCTTGTAATCCTAAAGTTAGGATCTTATCTTATTTTCTATCTAATCACAAAGAACTTTGAGTGTGATTTCTTAGATTATATTGATCACTAATCATGATTAACACCAAATCATCATTGATTCTTGGGTCTATCATGACAATTAGTGAGTAGTCATCTTTGGATTCATGGGTTAGGGAGATTAAGGGTGATTAAGCTAAATCTAAGGTGTTTAGGTATAGATCAATCTTGTTCCTTGCTAGTAGAGTGCTTTTAATGCAACTTTAGAGTTGACCTCTCTAAAGTTGAGCTCTAGGCATTTCATACCCGGAAGGTGTATGATGAAATGCCTGAACCAACTCTCCTAAGCTTTTAACATTCTTTACCAAAGGGATTTGTTGTTAAAGGTGTTAAGATGGCTAGTAGACTTGAGATTAATGATTACTTAGATAACATTCAACCAAAGGAATTTGATGCTTGAGTTATCTAGGTAAATGAGCATTCATCTAGGGATAGAGTTTGCTTAGGATTGTGTCTAGGTCTAAGGTAGATATAAATTGGTTGAAAGTTGACACCTTTAGGTTGAATCTTGATCACCCAAGATCAATTCCCATAACCCATGAGTTCTCCCATCTTATAAGAAAGAAAGCTTTGTCCTTTATTGCATTTTAGGTAGAAATCTAGTTTAAAATCATCTCAAGAACTGGTAGCACTTAGATTAAGCAAGGTCTTGCATTCTCTTTGCATCATAATCACTTAGAACTGGTTTGACATCCTTTATACTACAACATTTGATTAGGAGCCTTGAAAACTCCTATCATCAAATTGGCGCCGTTGCCAAATTCTAAGTTGATTGTGACATTGAGATTTAGTCATTTGCTTGAGACTAAGTCAATTTTTATTTAATTGTGTTATTGCTTCTCTTTGTTCTTCTCTCTTTGCATTTCAGGTGTATGAACACAAGGAGCAGAGGTCCAACAAACCTAGTTCCAAGAGTTGAAGACATTAGAGCACTTGAGACGGAAATTGCAAGACAAAGAAGAGAAGTAGAGCAACAGGCTCACTTGCAAAGGTTGGGGTTTGATATGGAGAATCTGCCTCAGAATGGTGATGCCCAAGGAGGCATTGATCCAAGAGCTGATCCTTTTAGACCACAGCGCCAGCCACAACATCCATTGCGCCAAGCTCGTGCCATTGGAGCCTATGATCAACCTCACATTCATGGTCATAGGTTGGGAATCAGAGCACCAGCTGTGGAGAACAACAACTTTGAGATCAAGTCAGGACTGCTCAACACTATAGAGAACAACAAGTATCATGGTCTTGCTGCTGAAGACCCTTTTGATCACTTGTACAAGTTTGATAAGTATTGTGGCTTGTCCAAGATAAATGGTGTTTCTGAAGACGCTTTCAAGCTGAAGCTATTCCCTTTCTCTTTGGGAGACAAGGCACACCAATGGGAGAAGACTCTTCCAAGTGACACTGTCACTACTTGGGATGAGTGCAAGAGAGCTTTCCTAGACAAGTTCTTCTCTACTTCAAGGACAGCTAAAATCAGGAACGAAATCTCTGGGTTTCAACAGAAAGGTCTAGAGAGCTTCAGTGAAGCATGGGAGAGGTTCAAGGGCTATTGGTCTCAATGCCCTCATCATGGTTTCAGCAAGGAGAGTTTGTTGAGCACCTTCTATAGAGGAGCTCTACCACAATGCAGAAACAGACTTGATACTGCCAGCAATGGTTTCTTCTTGGGAAGAACTGAGGAAGAAGCAGAGGAACTGGTAGAGAACATGGCAAAGAGTGACTCAGTCTACAGTGAGGAGCATGATAGGATCAACAGAAGTGATGATCAGCAGACAAAGAAAGAGCTGAAGTCTCTTCAAGCCAAGTTGGATCTACTTCTTGCAGAAAAGACTAAGCAGGAGAAGATGAACTTTGTTGGTGACCAGAAACAAGAGGCACCTCCAGTGATCAATGAGGTTGATGGTTTAAAAGGCCAAGAGGAGCTGTGCTTCATCAATGCTAATGGCACATGGTACAAGAAAGAGCCCAACTTTCAGTACCAAAACAACTACCAGCAAAGACCACTTTACAACAATCAGCAAGGAGGTTACCAAGCCAACCAGTCTCCTCAGACTCAAGGAAGCTCTTCTCAAGCTCAAGCTCCAGATTCAAGTGTGGATTCTATGTTCAAACAACTCTTGGAATTTCAGGCCAGAAATGAGAAGACCATGATTTATGAGTTCAAGAACATCCATGCAAAGATTGATGGGAACTATTCTGACCTCAACAACAAGTATATGCAACTTGCCTCTCATCTCAAGGCTTTGGAGAGTCAAGTTGCTTCTATGCCTTCATCCTCCAAGCAGCCAATGGGATCTCTACCAGGAAGACCAGAAAACAACCTTAAGGAGTCTTGCAATGTTGTCTTCTCTACTACTTCTCCAGAGATTGAGCTGAGTGATCATGAGAAAGAAGAGGAGGATGAGATTGAACGGCTGGTATTTGGAACTGAGTTTGGGGAAGTTGAGAGATTTGTTGTAGCCACAGCTGAAGCACAGATCGTGATGGACGCTGCCATCAAGGTTGAAGCAACGAATCTGCAAAGAGCTGAGCACAAGGCTGAAAAACAAGTTGAGAAGAGAGCTGACAACAAGCTAAAAAAGGTTAAGCTAGAAGAAACAACTAAGGTTGAGCTTTCACCCTATGATCAACTCCCTTTCCCCCAAAGAGTTCTCACCAAAGCTCAAAAGAAGGTGCTCTCCAAGTTCAGGAAAGATCTTACTGATGTTGGCGTCAGGCTTCCAGAAATCTCGGGTATGCGTGAAGCTCATGTCCAGATGATACTCATAAACGACATTCTAGACCACCAAGCTGAAGTGGCTGAGCTTTTGGACATCTCCATTATGAAGATTGATCCACCAATCCCTCCAAAGTTTCTCCCTAAAATTGAGTCTCAAGGGATGTTCACCTTGCCTTGCAACCTTGGTAAGTTCACTTTTGATGATGCTCTTGTTGATTCTGGTGCAAGTGTAAATGTGATCTCAATGGAGATGATGAAGAGCCTAGGGATTGAGAGCATGGAGCCAAACACATCTTCCCTACAGTTTGGGGATTCCTCTTCTACAACTCCTATTGGTCTCATCAAGGACTTCCCTTTGAAGATTGGAGCATGCACCATTCCTATAGACCTCACTGTTCTGAAGATGGCAACTGAGAAGAGAGTCCCATTGATCCTTGGCACTCCATTCCTTACAACAGTGGGAGCTTGCATAGACTTTGCCAATAAAAAGGTCACACTCCTAAATGTGAACAAAGCTGTCTCCTATCCACTACAATCCCCAAAGATGAATGCTGAGTATTGTGGAACAATTACTTGTGGAGCATCTTCCATTGAGAAGACCAAGGCTGAAGGGGTTGATATTAAGAAAGAAGGTCTTGCTGGAGAGTCTTCTAAAGAGTTGTGTGATGAGCACTTGGAAAGTGTTACAAAAGAGGAGGTGAGTAGAAATACAAAGGTTGCTCATGACAAGAAGAAGATTGTCAAAGAACCTCATCCTCCACCTCTTGATAAGACTCTTCACACTCTCACTCTCCACCCAATGAAGCTTAAGGATGGGGCCATTGAGTACAAAATCAAGTGCAAGGGGAGGTCTAAGCCATTCTCAAGTGCAAGGGCCATCATCACTCCTCAGTTCCAAAGTGATCCAATCAAGCTTCAAGAGCTTCTCTCTCAAGTTCTCACAATCACTCTTGAAGGTGGGAAAGATCCTCCTCTTCACTAGCCAATTGGAAGAAAAGTCAAGCTAGAGACTTAAAACAAGCTCACTTGGGAGGAAGTCCCATGGTATCCTTTGTATATATCTTTATATATCTTTTTCTTGCTTTAGTGTGTTTGAATAAGCTTAGGGACAAGTTTGGGGGAATTCTCAAAAATTCCCAAAGGTCATGTCAAAAATTCCAAGGTGATAACAAGTCCTCCCTCCTCATTTCCCTTCTCTTATGACAGCCAACTTCAAGTAAGTGCATTCCACCCTTGTAAATTTTTAGTTTTCATGTTTATCTCTTTCCCTTAGATCTCTTCTTTGAGCTTATTCTCACATAAGAGACTGTGTGAAGTAAGTTTGGGGGAGAGTCTACTATCTCACATCATTTTCTGTTTTGTTTACTTGCCATGAGTCTCATGCATTGCATTGTGAATACTTATTTGCATAGAAAATTCATAAAAATTTGATTTTTTTTTAAAATCTTCATGTAGTTTCACTTGATCCATTTGCATCTTTAGGATTGAGTCTAGAAGCATTTAGATTGCATTCATGCATTGGGAGAAACCTTGTAAAGAACACATGTCTAGAACTCAATTTGACATCCTAGCTAAACATATCAAGTAGCTTAAGCATCTCTTGAAAAAGCTTGTAAGCTTCGAGCCTTGAAAACTCTTCTTGAAACATGTTGTTTGCTTGATGATTGGCATTGTTCTTGAAACCAACTCCAAATGAACTAGGGCTTAATGAACTTAATCTCTCTTGCATATGGGCATTTGCATACTTGATCATGGATATTATACACATTTGGGTTATCTTTCTCTCTTTGTACCAATCTTTGTTAACCCAAATGGCACTTCCATACCCATTAACCCTCACCATTCTTTGAAACCAACATTAATTGCTTGAGTGAGGCCTTTTATTGATAGCATGTCATGTGCAAAATTTTGAGAGTATTAGGAGCGACAATGAGTTGTTCTCATCTTTAGCTAGCATTAGGACCTCATTTAGGCTAGCCTCTAGGATGGTTGTTGGGTTTGTGAGCTTAAATTCTTTTGATCTTGGGATTGGGATGTGAGTGAAAGTGAAAAGAAATGAACCAAAAAGAGTGACAAAAAGAAAGAAAGCCACTAGGGATAAAAAAAAAAAAAAAAGCTCTTGTTTTTATAAATAGAATCCCCAATAGAATAAAAGAAAAAAAAACATGAAAAGAAAAAGAAAAAAAAAGAGCTGAGTGAATAAAAAAAAAGAATCTCTAGTTGGCTAAAATAAAAAAATGAGAATGTGTTCATTGGGTGAAAGATGAAAGTGAGTGTATCTTTGGGTTTTGGGATGATGAAAAGAAGAAGGGTAGAGCTTGAAATCATTTAGGAAAGGGGTAGAATGATGAGAACAAGTCATTGTATGCATGAATTGCTCCTTTTCTTAGATAAATTTTGCATAATGTTCTTGCTCTTATTCTTGAGTGTTAGTCACCATAAAAGATGCATTTGAAAACCCTCGCTTCACATTAGACCATTTTCACTCACCAAGCCAAATGATTGAGATCATGTGCCCATTTGCAAGAATTCACCTTGTGTGCGTGTGTTTTAATAAATGTGAGAGTTGGCTAAGGAACTTGTTAGTTGATGAGTATTGCAACTTGAGTAGAGGCATAAGAGTATGGATAGGCCTAGAGAAGCTAGAGTATAATAAGGGAGTTGCTCATGCTATTTGCTATGTTTTCTTTGGGATGTCATATTGAAGGCTAGAAAGTGTTTCTTTTGGTTATAATCTCCCAATTTAAAATATCTCCTTCTTGTGTTTTGAAAAGTTTACTTGAGGACAAGTAAAGGACAAGTTTGGGGGAGTTGATATCTTGCATGTTTACATGTTTTTAGCCTTCATATCTTGTACATTTTGATCATATAGATTAGGAATTAAGCATCTTTAGAGTCTATGTTGCATGCATTGTCCTTATTAGATGTTGGAGAGTGCTATGGAGTGATTGGAGATGTTTGGGAGCATTGTGATTCAAAAAAGAAGTAGAAAATGATCATTGGGCGAGTAGAGGAGCTGGAGCGACCTACTGGAGCGAGGTCATGCACCCGCTCTGGATGAGTGAAGTGTAGAGCGACCCACGGGAGCGAGGTATGACACTCGCTCTGTACTAGAGCGACCTCTTGCACCGGGGTAGTGCACCCGCTCCGAGCTCAACATGTCGTCGACAACTTTCCAGATGTGGAGCGACCTGGTGCAGCGAGGTCATGACCCCGCGCGCAATTTGAAGAAGTGGAGGTGATCTTTGGAGCGACCTACGGGAGCGAGGTCATGCACCCGCTCCGAGCATTCTTTATCTTAGTCGAATTTTAATGTTCTAAAAGGGCTTTTTAGACTTTTTAATGGAAACCATTAGGTTTTCCAAAGACATATAAATACTCTTGTAATCCTAAAGTTAGGATCTTATCTTATTTTCTATCTAATCACAAAGAACTTTGAGTGTGATTTCTTAGATTATATTGATCACTAATCATGATTAACACCAAATCATCATTGATTCTTGGGTCTATCATGACAATTAGTGAGTAGTCATCTTTGGATTCATGGGTTAGGGAGATTAAGGGTGATTAAGCTAAATCTAAGGTGTTTAGGTATAGATCAATCTTGTTCCTTGCTAGTACAGTGCTTTTAATGCAACTTTAGAGTTGACCTCTCTAAAGTTGAGCTCTAGGCATTTCATACCCGGAAGGTGTTTGATGAAATGCCTGAACCAACTCTCCTAAGCTTTTAACATTCTTTACCAAAGGGATTTGTTGTTAAAGGTGTTAAGATGGCTAGTAGACTTGAGATTAATGATTACTTAGATAACATTCAACCAAAGGAATTTGATGCTTGAGTTATCTAGGTAAATGAGCATTCATCTAGGGATAGAGTTTGCTTAGGATTGTGTCTAGGTCTAAGGTAGATATAAATTGGTTGAAAGTTGACACCTTTAGGTTGAATCTTGATCACCCAAGATCAATTCCCATAACCCATGAGTTCTCCCATCTTATAAGAAAGAAAGCTTTGTCCTTTATTGCATTTTAGGTAGAAATCTAGTTTAAAATCATCTCAAGAACTGGTAGCACTTAGATTAAGCAAGGTCTTGCATTCTATTTGCATTATAATCACTTAGAACTGGTTTGACATCCTTTATACTACAACATTTGATTAGGAACCTTGAAAACTCCTATCATCAGTTTAGTGGCATGTTGTGTAAATAAGTAGATTCATATTGGGTATATTAGATTTTTTATCAGATTTCGAATTAAAAATAAATGAAAATGAAATGAATTATAGATGAGGAGTATCTGACATTTTTTTTTAAAAGAGAGGAGTATTGGAGCAATTGATTCGATTTCAACTGCATATTTCCCTTTTTTCGTCTCGTTGATCTCTCCAATCTGTGCATTAAAACACCAATTAACTCAAAACATTAACGTTTTTGAAACCAAACACTAACTAAACTCACTTCTTACAGTCTTACCTTGAGTCTCCCTTTCCCGCTAACAGAGACAACATCACCAGTGTTTACGGTGGTTCCAACAAAGAAGAATGATCTTTTTTTTCTCAGCAAACTAAACATGAGAATGTAATGGAAGATCAAAAAGAAAAGAAAGCTAAGGTACCTGCAAGAACGAAAGAAAGTGAGAGTGAGACACACTAATGCATTACAGCCAATAGAAGATTAAAGCTTTAGAGCAACCAACCAGCCAACCAGTTCTGTTGCATACTCTTCAGTTGGACACTCTTTGTTTGGTCTAATATATTTTCTGGCAACGGATAGTGGCTAGCTATTACCAGTAGCCGAATATTCATTTCTAGAGGTTTCACTGTTTCAGGTATCGGTTGATACCCGTCCTTCTCTTTCATCGAGAAAAGCCTCAAGATAAGCATCTACTTCCCTTTCTATGCTTAAAGGCAAAACCGCCTTTTTGAATCCAAGTGAAAGAAGACAACAGCTTTATCATACTGACGGCTGCAAAAAAAACAATAGACCATAGGAGAACAAACAAAAACCTCAGAATCAAAAGGAGATTTCTCACTTCACTGCAGGACCTTAACAAAAGATATACCTATACAGTCCCATTCTTGATGCAGTTCCTGAGATTTTATGAAAACCATCTGAATTCTCAGACACAATCTCTTGCTCATGCTTCGATATGAGAAACGCAGAGAACCTTAAATTCCATTGATTCATCTCACAAGCGGACTGTGAACCACAAGTAAACGGTACACAAAAGTAAGCACTAGGTGGAATCTCATGCTAGAAAACAGCAACCGTCACCATTCGCTGCGAGACGTCGTGATAAGGGTCTTCGGAAGCTGTCAGGAGATAAGCGAAAGAAGTGTCTCGGCCTTCTTCTTTATTCTAACCCAAGAGTTGACATCAACATGTGGGACTCTGCAAATTCTCCGACCACAAACCCTTCCCTGTCTGGTAAACGGGAGTTAAAAAACGATGGCCGAGATTTAACAAGCAGTTAAACCGGACTTCGCTCCGGTTTACTTTTATTTGTTCGGTTATCTCTAAACAATTGGAATTAACTTAGAAAACCGGAGATATATAATGGGCCTTTATGGCTAACAGGCCCATTTATATCAGGAAGATATTAGTTCGTCCAACCAAAGAGCACCGTAAACCCTAGAGCGTCTCTTTCCACTGTAACAAACTGATCTAACTCATTTTCCCTTTGAGATCAAATCAAATCTCGAGCTTCTCCTCTGTACTCTACAATGGCGGCGGTAACGGCATCGAGACCTCGCGCATCCAAGGCCGAATCCTTCGTCGACAACAAACGTAAAGAAGACATCCGCTCCGCCAACATCAACGCCGGCCGCGCCGTCGCCGACGCCGTCCGCACGAGCCTCGGCCCCAAGGGGATGGACAAGATGATCTCCACGGCTAGCGGCGAGGTCATCATCACCAACGACGGAGCCACGATCCTCAACAAGATGGACGTTCTCCAGCCGGCGGCGAAGATGATGGTGGAGCTTTCCAAATCGCAGGACTCAGCCGCCGGAGACGGGACCACGACGGTCGTCGTACTCGCCGGAGCCTTGCTCAGAGTGTGCCAAACTCTTCTAGGCTCCGGGATCCACCCTACCGTGATCTCGGACGCGCTTCACAAGTCTTGCGCGAAGTCCGTTGATATCTTGACCGCCATGGCTGTCCCCGTGGAGCTAACGGATCGAGATTCGTTAGTTAAATCGGCGAGCACGTCGCTGAACAGTAAGGTTGTTAGTCAGTACTCGACTCTGCTCGCTCCGTTAGCTGTAGATGCGGTTCTATCAGTTATAGATCCGGAGAAGCCGGAGATTGTTGATCTGCGTGATATCAAGATTGTTAAGAAGCTTGGTGGGACTGTTGACGATACGCACACTGTTAACGGTTTGGTGTTTGGCAAGAAGGTGAGCCACGCTGCTGGTGGGCCCACGAGGATGGAGAACGCTAAGATCGCTGTGATTCAGTTCCAGATCTCGCCTCCCAAGACTGATATTGAGCAGAGTATTGTTGTCTCTGATTACACTCAGATGGATAGGATCTTGAAGGAAGAGAGGAACTACATCTTGGGGATGATTAAGAAGATCAAGGGCACTGGGTGCAATGTGTTGCTGATTCAGAAGAGTATTTTGAGGGATGCTGTGACTGATTTGTCGCTTCATTATTTGGCTAAGGCTAAGATCATGGTGATTAAGGATGTGGAGAGGGATGAGATTGAGTTCGTGACGAAGACGTTGAACTGCTTGCCGATTGCTAACATTGAGCATTTTAGAGCTGAGAAGCTTGGTTATGCTGATCTTGTTGAAGAAGCCTCGCTTGGAGATGGGAAGATTTTGAAGATCACTGGGATTAAAGACATGGGGAGAACCACCTCTGTTCTTGTCCGTGGATCTAACCAGCTTGTTCTTGATGAAGCTGAGAGGAGTTTGCACGATGCGTTGTGTGTTGTCAGGTGTCTGGTAAGCAAGAGGTTTTTGATTGCAGGAGGTGGTGCGCCGGAGATTGAGCTCTCGAGGCAGCTAGGTGCTTGGGCTAAGGTGCTCCATGGGATGGAAGGTTACTGTGTGAAGTCTTTCGCTGAAGCTCTCGAGGTTATTCCTTACACGCTGGCTGAGAATGCAGGTTTGAATCCTATTGCCATTGTGACTGAGCTCAGGAACAAGCATGCTCAAGGGGAGATCAACTCTGGGATCAATGTGAGGAAAGGGCAGATCACTAATATCTTGGAGGAAAACGTGGTGCAGCCTCTGCTTGTGAGCACCAGCGCCATCACTCTCGCGACTGAATGCGTAAGGATGATTTTGAAGATTGATGACATCGTTACTGTGCGGTAGTTTCACTCAAAACGCTCATCAGTACACTTCTCTTGCTCTCTCTATCTAAAGCTTTGTTTCTTGGTGTTTTGGTCTTTTCTTTTGGTTGTTGCTGCAATGGTTGAACTTAGACCCTCTTTGCTTTCACCATGTGCTATTGCAGCTAAGTGGTCATCTTTGTGGTTTAGTGCTACTTTGTTTCTTTCTAGTGACCTAATATCAGGGTTTCTCTTTTTGTTTCATATGTTGATTATGATTTGGTCATAGTGCAAACTGTAGAAGTAGAATCAGAACTTGAATTGCTGTGACTCAAATAGTTGATTATGGGACAAAAAAAAACAGCCCAAGTGGTATCGTAGACTGGGTCACAAATTTAAGACTCGTTGTATAGAAGCTTACTACAAAACAGTTGAATGACCATTAGTTTCTCCAGCTCGTTTGTCTGTCAACTACCAGACCCAATCAGGATATAAATTACTACTTGCGTCGTACTTGATTCAAATGAATCTTCTTTTCATCTATTCATAAATTAATTGCAACCCAATTTTGATTACAACTCGAAAGTAAACAACTAGAATATCCTTTGTATTGATCCTGTGTTTTGGGCCTTTGGCCAAGTTCTTGTGTGTTTGTACAGAGTTTTTGCCTCGTGTTTGCAATAGTGTAAACTTCTACACTGCAGATTCAGAATTACTCTTCAAACATGAATGGTGTGTTCATCTTCAAACATCACGATAGAAAGTTCAATCAAATCGGTACGATCATATATGAATGTACGAGTATATAAAAGACGAATGTTCACAAGGATTCACTGAAATAGCTTAAAGTCAACTACTAGAGTTGCTGGTACACGTTTCACAACCAAATTTGATTTGTCTTGCAATGAACTAATTAGACAGATACATAACACATTCAAATATTTCTCTCTCTCTTCCATTATTTAGAGCAACGTGCAATATCTCCCTAATACTTTCCTCTATTCAATAGAGCTCAAAGGCTCTAGCCATCACTTACTAGTAACGAGCAGCAGCACCAAATAAAACCAGAGAACAGTAATTCTTTAAAAGGTTCATAAAAAAGCATCAGTAGACGATACAACTCGTTGTCGAAGAGGTGAATTTGAGACTAGATTTCATGTACATAGTTACCAAAAGAGTCCAGAAAAGACAAAACCGAAAGCCATTTACCTTAAATGATTTTCTACAAAGGCTCAAGTTTTAAGCCACCTTAAAAAATGAGCAATACTAACAAGGCTTGTTCCCAAGTTCTAAAGTCATCCAATCTAAGTTATTGCTTATTTTATCTTACTAGCTGATTCTTCAAGCCTGAGGTGCACGCACTGCTTTTACATATTTCTGCAATAGCAATAAAGAGCAAATGAATTAGCTACCTTACAAGAGACAGCTATATGCTTTGATCAATCAAATGCTTTACCTTTCTTATAGCATCAAACGTCCGTGCTTTCTCCTCTCGCTTTTCACAAGAGCACTCTCCACACCAGCTGGAGAAGTCCTTCTGAAGTCTTTTAAGTTCTCTAAACGAAGAGCTGAGTGGAACAACAAGAAGGAAAAGTTTGATAAGAAAACAAGTGACTATCCTAAAGAAGTTCCATGTCAGATCAATCAAGAGGCAAGTTTTTCGATTTGTATACATACCTTCGGCACCATAGAAGCATGTTGACCCTGTGTCCAGATGTTGTGGCTCTTGCACCATGGCGGTGGCGTCCACGGTGAAGAACAGCTTGCCCCGGTACATGACAATAATCAAATATCTCCTGCTTTCGTAAGAAAACAGTTGTTTCAATTAGCCATCAGACAGTTATACGAGAAGAAAGCAACTCAAAAAAAGAGTAACATACATCTGACTTTGTAGCTGTGTTAACATGTTTCTCACACCGTGTGCCTCGGAAAAATAACTCCCCTCCCACGAATTGGTTACCCAAACAAACGTTCAGAGTTACTTCTGAATCATCCACATGAAAGCCTGCAAATTTTTATAAGAACTGCTTATATTCCACTGAATTTAATAAGGATATTTGAAAAATTCTGTAGGAGAGGTCTCACCTAAATCAACATCCCTATCTTTTCCATATTCAACAACAAACCCATGGTGAGAGTCCAGAGATGCTCCACCAACATCATTAAAGAATACTGCAAAACAAAAGAGAGTAAGTAGCTTTTTAGCCCAGAACAGTAACATAGCTAATAAACTTCTTAAATATAGTCTACGTAATGGATTTCAGTTTACTGTTATATATTACCTTTTGAAATGGGACGTATGAAACACTCCATGAGTTTGTCAAGCATGGTATCAAGGCCAAAGTCGTCAAGCACAGCACCGTATTTATTCATTGTGTTTGGTCTCATGATTTTGAATTTTGTCTCAGCTACCCATTTCTCAAAATTGTCTATCTGCATCGTCAAACAGTAGTAGCACATTAACAAAATAGCATAAAAGGGTACAGAGAAATTTAGAAAAAAGAAGGATGCATTGCAGATTACCTCGGCTAGCATCATCTCGCAGAAGCTAGGTAGGAGCATGTCAAAGACAAAAACACCAGGAGACGCTTCAGATATGATGCTTCTGAAGCTATCCTCTGTGTTCTCATTAATCGCCTTTAGGAAAGAGGGAACGAAACATAGTCTGGGAACTAGATTATACAGCTCCCTGTGAAGTGGCTGCAGGTGACAAGAAAAAAACATTTCAAACTACTCGCTGATGATTTGTTCAGCCAGATAAAGCACACAGTAAAGATCAAGGAAGGGGATTCACACCTGATAGTTTGATACTATCTTACTCCTATAGTCACTGTGCTTCTGAGCCTGGGGAAAAGAAAAAAGAACCCACTTTGTTAAACCATAATCGACATGAAAAGTCTTTATATCATCATCATCATCTAACCAGTTTGAATCAACAATGTGATGTAATAAAGCTACGAGAAACTAACACACTAATCATCAAAGAAGCCATGTGGGTCAGCTCCAAAACGATACCCATCCTCAAATTCAGACAAAAAAGGTCAAAGCTTTGAACTTTACCTTGGAACGCTCTCCACTAGGAAGGTGACTGAGCATAATGTCAGTCATGAACCTAACTCTCTCTTCCCTGTTCGAAACCAGCATGTCCGGAGGCAAGTACTTCTCCAGGTTCTTATAAACCGGATTAGGGAAATCGAGCTGCAGATCCTCGTAATTATCTGGCCTAACCTCGTTGTTAGGGTTTATCCTCAGCTTACGGCACGAAACCGTAGCCCTCGCCGCCGCAGAAACAATCTGGTGAGAGTTGCCTCCGCTAGTTCCGTTACCGTCCACCATTACTCTCCTGCTGACCACCTCGCCTGTCTGCTTGACGCGTTAAAAGTAAAGTAAGAAAGTTTACATTCCAAAAGCGAAACCCCAGAATCTAGAAGAGAATCTGATTTGATTTGACCTTTGTTTTTGGATTTTGGTCGATCTGGTGAGATCTCTCTGGTTTTTGGGTTCCCGTTGAAGTTAGGGTTCTCTCTGCAATGTTTGATGATTTTTTTATTACCTATTTTTTCTTCTCTTTTAACTACGCTCGTAACTTCCCTTCCCACGCTTTTAAGAGAGTTTAATGATTGTTCGGCCCATTTTAAGGCCCATAATATAATTACAATCCGGTTACTCAAATTTCCGGTACATTTTTACTGGACGTGAAACTAGACAGTTTTAGTTAAGATGGGACAAAAAAAAATCAAGATAAATTAGGGATTTGTATGTCTTCTAGACAGTTTTGGACTGGAAAATCGGGATCTCAACCGAATTTTGGTTCTAAGTTCATTCAGGTTTTAGGTTTTCGGTTTCATGAATTTTAATCTCATTCGGATATTAAGTGTGGATCGGATTCGGTTTGGGTTTAGTCTCCTTTGTTTCACGAATAGATCTGGTTGAACCCGAAATAGTTTTGGTATCAGATACTAATCGAGTTATCGGTTCTAAAATGTTACTTTATACTTGATAAACTTAAGTATATATCCAATATTTCAATAATTTGTATGCTTAGCTTTCTCATACCATATTATTGTCTTTCAAAATAAATTTGGCCTCGTCTATAGGAGGCTCATCCTTGAACTATCTTATTATATAAAGTTTAGTTCTTCAAAGTTGCTAATTAACATGATCACGACACATGGCAATTATATATTTTAAGATTGTGACATGTGTTAATCTATCTCATAATTAAAAATATATATACTAAGATATTAACAAAAACTAATTTTATTAAAAAGTAATTAAAATATTATTTAATAGTAATTTTCCTTTTTCAGAATCCTAATCAAAAGATAATTGCAAACGATTATTTGATACTAATTTTCTTTCTAATATTGTGACATGTGATTAAATATATAATGATTAAATTTATATATAATAAGATAATAAAAACGAATTTTGAAAATGCAACTTTAAACAACAGTTAATATTAACTGGAAATAATTATTTGATAGAAATTTATTTTTCTAAATCCTAGACAAAATATAATTATAAAAGATTTTGTAATATTGATTTCCTTTTCTAAAATCTTAAAAAAACTGTAAAAGAATATTTGATAGTTGTTTTCCTTTTTATAAAAAAAAATTCCTAAACAAAAAAAAATTGTATCATATTTTTAAGTCCTAACCAAAAGAGAATTGTACAAATTTATTTGATAATATTTTTAAGAGAGTATTTAATGCTGAACATGATACTAAAAAGTATTTAATTAACAAAAGAAGTGTAAATTAGTTTTGATATGAATTGTCAAAATAGTAATTTTAAAATTATTTATTAATAGCTAAAAATAATTATTTGATAGCAGTTTTATTTTTTGGGAAATTGCCCTTAGGGTTAACTAATCTAAACTTAGGATTTAGAGTTGAGGGGTGGGGTAGGGTTTTTGGATATTGCAAAAGATAATTGCAAAAGATTATTTGATACTAATTTTCTTTCTAATATTGTGACATGTGATTAAATATATAATGATTAAAAATCTAACAATAATAAAAGGAAGATATTCTCGATGGAGAGAGTGCCTTGTCAGATTTTTTAATCGTCCAATTAAAATGCACTCATCTACCATGTTATCAACAATATAATCATGCAAAATAATATGGGCTCTTAGTGATTTGATGTGGCCCAATTTTCACGATCTCTTCGACTTTTACACTTCCTCTTCGCCGTCTCAAAGTCTAGAAACCCTACCGTCTATGTGTTTCACCGTTCTGACTCCCTATGTCTCTCCTCCTATATAAAAACCTTTTCCGATCGACCTCCAAGCTCATTCAACAACATCCACAAAACTTCTTCCGGTAAAAGCAAAGTCAGTCGGAAAAATCTCTTGGCAAGTCTCGGGCAGTTCTATTTTTCAACTCCATCACACTAGGCCTCTCCGACTCAGAGTTACACTTTAGTTTATTTCACTTATGGGAGTCAAGAAACAGGAGGCTCCGTATTGGCTTTGAACTGCAGTTCTTAAACAAGCAGGTATGATCTTTTACTGATTAACCTGACACTATACTATTTTCACAAGTCGCAGAAAAAAGTGTGTATCGGTGGTATATGTTTATCTCCGTGTTTGATTTATAATGCATATGTCTTGCATTTCATTTAAATAAAAATAAACATCTAATATTAATTCTCAAATCGCTGTGTATAACGTAGTCTTCAATATCCCTGCTGTGAAAGAACTTCCGGATTTTAGAATACTTGAGGGACTAACTGTGAACTCTCTTCGAGGCGCAAAGGTAAATGGTGGCTTTCTGATTTTGTTTCCCTTCGTGTGACAGAAAAAAATTATATATAGCTGATGTGTATGTCAACATGGTAGATGACAGAGGCAAGGGTTAGAGGGCTTAAAGGAGTCATACGATCTTGCGGTATGTGCTTTTGTGGTGTCTTCAAAGGAATTCAGGTTTGCGATTGGACCTAACTTTTTGCATTTAACTGTAAATAGAAACAAAAAAATTTATCATTTACCATACTACTCTCACCTAACTTTTTCAAGTAGGTTAAACAACTTTTACCTTAAGTAACATGAAGGTGATTTGCCAACATGAAGACTGCAGACGGCAAGGTTTCCAAGAGTTTATGGGTCTTTAGCATCTTACAATGACCACAAACTAATTTCACACTTGCACATATACAGAAGAAGCCAAGAAAGCAGTGCAGTGTGAGAAATCAAGAAACATTGATCTAGAAGGATTTCGATAATTTTGGTTGGTGACTCAATCTCTTACCTTCTCTCATTGATATTATCATGGTTTCTTTCTTTAGCTGGACTAAGATCATTCAACATCATTGTTTTTTCTTCCCCCAGTTGAAAACTGTAAGTACTATGGATGCTACAATTAAATTGAACTGCATAAGCAAGGGTTTCAACTCTCAAGACACTCAATTGGAAAGGACTTAGCTGGCAGCATATTTGCATGAGCTTTAATGATCTTTACACGTTCGGCATCGAAAAGCTTTCTCTGTCACTGAAACACTGTGTAAAAGTAAGGAAACAAATACAATCTTTTCTTGGTTTTAATATTTTTGGTTGCTGTGAATTGTAACCTTAGTTCTTTATCTTAGTTACAAGATCTTCACTGAATGCGAGACATGGAAGACTTTTAACGATGGCTCTACTTTGCTGAAATAGGAATGAGCTTCCAATGAATAAAGGTAAACCATAAGAGAAACCCCATTCAAAACCCAATGTGTCAACAGAGAATAGAAGTTCTAATTTTTCTAAGTCAGTTTTTCATTTATCATGCAGGTCGGATTATGTGTTGGTCACAAGCTGTTGTCAACTATGATTGTGCTATGTACAGTAGATGTGCTTATCTCAAGCTGCCTAATTATTTTCTAGCAATCTATCAAGCGGAGGAAGTTTGCAAGTTATCAAGGTAACTATTGCCAGACTTGGCCTAAACATATTTTCTTCACTAATTGTCCTTTCATATCTCTTTTCATTTAGTGATAGATAGATTACTAAATAATCAGTAGGTCCATATTACAATCTTTTTTTTTTTGAACACAAGTCCATATTACAATCTAAATTTGATATTCTGTGTCAGATGTCTAAATCCCAATGTTTATTTCCTAATCTTGGGCAGGTCTGGCAATCATATCGGACTGAATGGGAAGCCTTTAGCCGACGAAGAAACAAAGACTTATCAAAGATAAGTTTACAATTGTAAAAGCTGCCACATGCATCACATGGTCTGTAAAAAATAATATTCTTGGCTTAGGACATAATATGATTGTATCCCAGGAAGAAATACAGGTAATTCTATTTTCAAAAGGTTTATTGCTTCCTTCATTATCCACTTCAAAATTGTAATTCTATTTTATAAAATCAAGAATGTGTTCATTAGGCCTTTTATATTTGTTACTGGTCATTCATGCTTCACTTCATATTTGTTATTGGCCATGCTCTGCGTTTTTCAACAAGGTGGGGACAAAAGTACACAAATGTTTCCTTGAAAGATCACTAAAACTAAAGAAAGGGGAAAATATAATCTCAAAGGATCATGGCAACTTAAAGTCGAATTGAAAACTCAGAAAGGTACGTAATGTTTGAGAGCTTGCATGTTCGAGGGACATCATAAGGATATAGAGCCACAAAGGATCCCAATCGATCCAAGACTCACTAAAGGATATTATTCCCCCAGAAAGTTAGGTTACTCAAATGAAGAAATTGACTTAAGCTTTGGTTTGTTTTTACTGTAAACAAAAAAAATAGTATGAAGATAATGTTATTGGAAGTATATGCAAAATTCCCCCAATTGGTATATAAAATTTTATTTTTATAACAGTGTAATAACCTGATTTTGTTTTTTTAAATACTAATTGTAAAACCAACTAATATTTAATAATAAAAGTTAAATAAATTGTGAATATCTATTCAGAATAATAAGAGTTAATATTTTAACTATAGCTGGACTGTAAGATTTGTTTTTTGTTTATAAAAAACAAATAATATAATAAATAATAATATCTTCATAGAATTTTCAGTGTATTTAACACATAAAACATTTTTAAAAGTTTTTTTTATTTAAAGAAATGGGTAATTAAATTAGCTTTACTAATTATAATTGTAAAAAATAGATTATAATCGTAAAAAGTAGATTATAAAAGATTAAATAAGAGATAAATAAAAACATACACATGATATAATAACACATATAACGAGAACAATGCGCGATGTTGAGATAAATACTATATTGTCATAATAAAATAAATATGTACGAAAAATATTTTTGAGAATAGCTTAGGTTTAATAAATTATTTATTCATTTTACATTGTTCACTATCCCATTCATATTTTAGATAGTAGAAAACAATAAATTGTGAGTTTACTCATTTTAATTTAATTTATTATTTATATTTTTTATAACATAGATGTAATATATTATAATGTAAATATATATAATATAATGCTTTTTATATAGATCCGGGCGTAGCCCGGGTAAAATCTCTAGTACGTAATAATACTTGGTTCATGACAAACCAAAGTCTTATACAAACAAAATTCATACACAGTGAAACATAAGCAAATTAAAGTTAACAAGTATCAACTCTATAAACATAAAATGCTATTTAAACCTTTTTTCCACTGATCGTATTATTAAGCCTTCTAGGCAAAGAATTCTAAACAATGAGAACTAGCAAAACAAATATAGAAAAATGATACACCAGTAGGGATCCAAAGTAAACTAACACAAATATATCTTGCGTGTAGATGACCAAAGATTTTTCATATAAAAGCTCCATATTTGCTTCTGGAATAGTTAAATTTCAAGAAAGACAATCTTCGTATTAATCCAAAAATACCACGTTTCAAACTGAATTGAAAACAATTGTCACGCTCTTTTTAATACTCCAGTAAGAGTCACCAAGACGAGACAACTCTTTTTATTGCTCTATTGAAAATAATAGAGTCAAAGAGACAGCTACCATCCCATAGAATTTCATGTTGCCTTTCGAAATAACCATAGTTTGCAGCAAGAACTCCATCACCGTCAAACACTATAAACTTAAAATAAAAACAACAACATTGTCTAAACTTCAAAATCAATCTTATTCATAATTGAACTTCAGATGCAATTGTCAAAACATAAAACATTAATATTGACCAAATAAATAAATATATTAGATTTAGTATTTGAGTTAATTATTCAGTTAATATCTAATTATTTTAAATACTCAATAATATCGTAGTGGATTTTGAATACATATTAATTAGGGATTGAGATCGGGTCTAATACAAGTTTCTTCTTGGAATTTTGAATTTTCGGATAAAACCTAACCCAAAATACCGTAACCACAACCATTTGGTATTTATGTCAGGTTCGGATCGGTTCAAATTCATTTTTATCGGGTTGCATTTCAAATTAGAAACAAAAAATGATGATTATTTAAAAAATTTAACCAATTTTTAGTAACAGATTTATCATTTAAAAGTTTTGTTAAACAACTTAATTACATGGCTAATTTATATGAATCAATTAAAAAGTTCAAAATTATTATTTTTGGCTGGAAATAAAAGAAACTGATGATTGCTTTTAGCATTTTTCCTAAATTTTAAATTGTTCCAACTTGAGAGAGAGAGAGAGGAGAGACGCAGATCCCCCCGCCCCAATTGACCTTGGAGTTTGTTGGTTAGTGTCAACACGTGCGACCCACGTGAAAACTCTCCCTTTCCA
Organism: Brassica rapa; assembly: GCF_000309985.2. Classification (NCBI taxonomy): domain Eukaryota; kingdom Viridiplantae; phylum Streptophyta; class Magnoliopsida; order Brassicales; family Brassicaceae; genus Brassica; species Brassica rapa. The sequence continues at coordinate 21,617,630 of NC_024799.2, read as the reverse complement.
GCTTCGTGCTTTGTCTCTTCCTGCGTCTCTCACTCTCTCGTTTTCTCTGCCAAAATCTTTTGACCAACGATCCCTGTCTCATCGGAAACATCGAGTATCTCTCTGCGGCGGAGTAGAATTCAGAAATGTGGAAGGAGGAATCGCTGGATTTAGTACTAGTGCCGGCGGGTCTCGCCGTCATGGCCACTTACCATGTCTGGCTCGGCTACACCATTATCCACCGTCCGAAGCTCACCGCTATCTCCCTCAACGCTGAATCTCGACGACTATGGGTCTTCGCTATGATGGACGTACGCTTCTCCCTTCTCCTCTTCTTCTTTCGATACAATTGAAAACTGATAAAAGCATAGTTTGGATTAGCTAAAAACATAGAAAAAAATTGAAAAGGGTTTATGAGTAATGATCATGAGAACAGTAAAGGTAAATACTTTTAGCTGTTAAGTGATGTAAAGATGTGATCTCCAAAAGTTAGAATCAACTTTTGAGTACAGTTACAAAAAAAAAAAAAAAAAAAAAAACTTTAGTAGACTGTTGCTTAACCTTGGAGCTAGACAATGGCTTTCACTAGAGAGCCCTAGGCATAGGAGACACAATCAAGCACAGAGTGATTTGTTAGTTCCTTCTAGTTGAGTTTGCTGTTTAAATTTCAGTTTTGTCATTATTATTTGTGTAGGATCCGATGAAAAACGGTGTATTGGCAGTACAGACAATCAGGAACAACATAATGGCATCAACCGTTTTAGCCACAACAGCAATCACTCTCTGTTCCATCATCGGCGTCTTCGTAAGCAGCACCTCCGCTTCGGAATCCACAGCGTCGCCTATGATATACGGCAACAAAAGCCCTCTCCTTGCAACCATCAAGAACTTCTCGATCCTCATCTGTTTCCTCATGGCCTTTCTCTGCAACGTCCAGTCCATCAGGTACTACGCTCACGTTAGTTTCCTTGTCACTGTGCCCGTCTCCAGAGGGGAAAAAGAGCACTGCGAGTACGTGGCTAGGAACCTGAACCGAGCTCTCTACTTCTGGTTTCTCGGGTTGAGGGCTTTCTACTTCTCATTCCCTCTATTCCTGTGGAACTTTGGTCCCATCCCCATGTTTGTGTGCTGTTGTATGATGTCTTCGATTTTGTATTTCTTGGACACGACCACTTCTTTTACTAGGCGTCTTCATAGCCAGTCGTTTAGAGAAACTGCTGAGTCGATGGACGGTGAAATCGAGTCAGTGGTTCATGCTCTCTAGATTCTTTGTGTGGGGGGTTGTTCGTTGAGTTTCAAGAGAGATATATTTGCGGAGTGTTTCTGAAATGTGATTGTTTATTTGCGTTTTCATGTAACAATGATGAGAAGATTATCATATGAAACGCTAACACTTACGCAAAACGCAAATAAACAATCGAGAATAATGCTATGGTCTGTACTCTGTAGAATATATTCTATGTAATTTTTGTGGCACTGAAGCTTATTGCAATGCCTGCTAAATGAATCAAAGATGTATCACAATGCAAGTTGGTATATGTTCTCTCAAGTCTTGCATATGACAACCTATATTGGTCTATACATGCGCAACATAAAAGCTCAAAATTACTACAACAAAACGAATCCTTAACTGCGTTCAAGTAGGGGCAAGAAAGCAAGTGCTCACTAATTAAAAATGCATAATTTAAGCAAATCCGAGATGTTTCTATTGGATGTGAGATGCATGCACCATGTAAGTATAATGCAAGTATTATGCATCGATAAAAAAGAAGTATTATGCATAGATAGATGTGACTGTATATAATTTGTGTGTAGGTAAGAGAGAAGATAATATAATCGTGGTGACAGAAGTATAGAGAGCACAAAAGAGTAGCTAGAGATGCAGCAGGCTCTTCCTGCTCTCTATATTCTGTCAAAAACTAGAAACGTTCAAGCAATCAAGCTTAATGTTACTATACAAAGAAAGAACGCATATAACCAGATTTAGTTAGGCGTTATAACATAGTAGTGGAACTGTTACAGTCTTACAGACTATTATGTTATATGCTCAAAATTTTAGAGGCTAAAAACAAATAATTTTTCTTAAGATCGTGGGAGTTATGCCCATATATCTTGTCGAAAGTATTTGAAAATTTTAATTTGAAAAATAAGAAGTTTGAAACCTAGACTCAAAGGAACCAACTTTCTATTAGGCTACCACCACTTTGCAAATAAATGAATATCTTCATTTAGGTATAGTTATTTTTGTTTTAAAGCCACATCCAATGGTGAGAAAAAAAAAGACAAAAAAACAAGGGAAAAACAAAGTAATATAATGTTCTGAAAAAAAAAACTTAATTTTGCGATAAAACATATTTATCGTCGATCTTTCCTCCCCAAAATCACAAAACCGTTCTTTATCAAAAAAAAAAAAAAAAATCACAAAACCATTCACATCTTCAGAAGTTATTGTTTCATTGATTCGTTTGTAAATTGCAACGCAACCGTAATAGAAACATTAATTAGGGTTTTTAAACCTCGATCGTCCATCGTTTCTTTTCGCATTTTTACCAGGTAACCTTTTTATTCCATCATCTTTATGTCTAATTGTTTATTCATGTATGTATGCATGATTAAATTATTTATTTTATTTTTTTCGATAAATAATTCCTTCATTGCGTTGATCGATGATATGAACAAGAAAACAAACAAAATCTAAGTATATTTTCGCTCGTTTTAGAATTTTTTATGCACAACACAATTAAAATTTAGTTCTGAAAAAAAGAAGAATAGATTGTGTATACATATGTTACAATGAAACTGCTGTTTTTAGGTCGATGTAATTAGCCTGCGAGATGGGTAAGATAACGCTTGGATCTCACACGGTAAAGAGCCATGGATGGAAAGTGGCTCGAGAACATCTAATTGACTGGATCATCCTCGTCCTCCTCGGTATCGTCATCATTGTTCTCAACATTATGGAGCCTTTTCATCGCTACATCGGGCCAGACATGTTGACCGATCTAACTTTCCCATTGTATCAGGACACCATCCCTATTTGGGCTGTCCCGGTAAGCACACTTGTTTCAAAAAAAAAGTTTATCTCACTATGCCTTTCATCACAAGAAAGCAGTGCCAATGTAGCTGATTATGTGTGTAGATTATTTGTATATTGGTTCCGATATGCATCTTCACAGTGTACTATTACTTTGGAAGAGATGTTTATGATCTTCATCACGCCATTCTCGGTAAGATCATTTCTACTTATACTGATCATGCTCAAATGTATACTTCGTGTAAAATTGGAATTTTAAACCGAAACCATACATAAATCATTGATCGGCATGATTTAGTAGTATTTGTGTGTTGTGTATAGGTATTGGATTCTCATGTCTTGTAACTGGAGTCACCACTGATTCCATCAAAAACGCGGTCGGTAGGCCACGACCTAACTTCTTCCACCGATGTTTTCCCGATGGTAAAGCGGTATAAAACATCTCCACCAATTCATTACTTCTTAATTTGGACACCAAAGAAGCCCAGCTTGTCTCATATGTCGCATAAAATTTAATGATAGGTTCATGTGTGTTAGGGGCCTCTTTGCAAATCAATAATTAGTATACATAGGATTGTTAATCAAGAGACGTAACCTTTGAGTTAGTGAGGAGCTTAATAGTGTGCAAGAAAATAAAGGAAGATAAAAGCTTAACTAGAACACGAAGAATAAAAGTTAATCTATTGATCAAATAAGATCACTGGGGCTTCTTGTATAGCTCTAATATCATAAAGTTTTTTTTCTTATATTAAACAAAAATGAAAAAAATGCAGAAATTTGATTCGGTTACTAAGGATGTTGTGTGCCACGGACTTAAAAAGATCATCAAAGAAGGTTACAAGAGTTTTCCTAGCGGTCACACTTCCTGTAAGTCTTCTAAAAACATCAAAGTCGTTAAATATAAATCAATTCCGGTTAACTAAACCGGTTAATTACGGTATAAAAATGCAGGGTCCTTCGCCGGTTTAACTTTCCTTGCATGGTACTTATCGGGGAAGATCAAAGTCTTTGACAGAAGAGGACACGTGGCAAAGCTATGCCTTGTGTTCTTACCAATACTCGTCGCAGTTCTCATCGGAATAACACGCGTCGACGACTATTGGCACCATTGGACCGACGTCTTCGCCGGTGCGATCATCGGAATATTTTTCGCTTCTTTATCTTACCTCCACTTTTTCCCTTACCCATACGACGACAATGGTAATAAACTTTTTGTTATCATGTCATTCCTTTCATGAATTGAGGTTAACGATTATAATGATTTTATAAAATTAATAGGATGGGCACCACATGCGTATTTTAGAATGTTGGCCGAGAGTAGTCGTCGTGACACAACGATGACTCGGAGCAGTTCACGAGAGATGTTGGAAAACGACGTTGAGCTTGGCTCTACCTCCATGCCGCACCACCGTAATCGAGGAAGCACTGATTCTGAATGATAATATTCCCTGTGCACATTTTAATTTATTTATGTGTATAATTTATAACTACATGATTATACATGTCTGACCTACTGGTAATTTGATACTACAGCTCAAATGTTACTTTGCCTAAAATATACATTTCAATATGTAGCATATAACTGTTGTTAACCGTGTTCTCAAAGATGTTGTTTGGTTAGCATTGGTTTAGTTTGGTTCATAATTTTCTCTCTGGGTTCTGATTTCAACGTTGGATCCGTATAAATTAAGCAAAGTGTTTCTTCCTTCAAAATATTTGTAATTTTAACCGTTTTTTTGGTCAAACAGAGGTTCTGTGTACTCAAGTTTAGCTTCCAAAACTAATTTTTTTATCTTCCCATAATTTGGAATATCTAGCGGGCCAAGGTACAACCGACTAATCTTATAGGAGCTTGTTTACCAATATCAGACATATCTGAATGTTTGCAATGAAAACTAAATATTCATGTCGTATAACCACACAAACACGTAAATCTACGTTTGATAGTTTCAAACTCAACACATTTTCATGTCCGCCGTACCATTCTACCAAGCTTATGTGGTTAACAAAGTTGAAATACATGAAAACAAACAAAGATAACTATTTAACGTGACGTTAGTTTTAAAGGGTCTCTATTGTGCTACTTTTTTCTTTACGACATCTCTCTATTGGAGGGCCGTCTAGCAACACCGCAAGTGGAGCGGTCGAACAGGACCCAAAATATAAAAACAAAAAAGTTTAATTTTTTAAAAAAGTAGATAGATAAATTATGGTAAGAAACTTTAAAATTTTTGATATAATGTTAAATTTAGAATTTATAATTAAAAAAATTAAACAAAATTATTAAATTTTAAAATTACTTAATAAAATATACGATTAATAATTTTTTTAAATATGGTCTAAAATTAATTTGAGACGATCCTGCTCTATTGTACTACAATTAGTGCTCCATCTTCGGATAAATGAATCTTAATGAAGTGTCATGTTGGGAATCGAACGTGAAACGTCCGGTTGAAGTGAACCGGACACGGTCACCGAAAGTTATCCACATGGGTTTGGTTTTTCATTTTCCCATAAGGTCTAGATTCATCGATCTTCTTCGGAGACGATCCATTTCATTAAACAATATTTTCATCTTTTGATAACCAGTGAACAAAGCAAAACTACATTTGTTATATGACTTATAAAATGCATGCATATGAATCATTTCATATTCATTTTCAACAGAATATGGAGTATTACTTACATGGAAGTTTTTTACAACTTTCCGCAAACAAATTGCAGCTAGCTGTAATGTTGGAAATTGTAAATAATTTAAAGTTAACCATGTTAAATGACAGAAATAAGAATCATATTTTATCAAACACTAGGATCGGCCCGCCCTACGGGCGGAAACATCTGAAAAAACTGTTTTATATAAAAATATATTTTACTTTTATAAATATTTATTCTAAACTGAAAGCAATATTATTAACAAACAAATAATAAATAAAATTTTGAGATTATATTGTTATTTTTAATAAATATATTTTGTTTTAAGATAAAAATAACATTAACATTAAAATTCACTATTTTATATTTTATAGAGAACACAAAATTAATAAGAATAATCCAAAATATGTAATGATATATACTACTTGGTATTAGTTATCTAGTAGCCGGTGCAGCGCAGAAATGAGGTACTTGTTATTTGAGTAATTTTTTTTGTTGAAAGCAATTATTATTTGTTTGTTTGGTTATCATTTACATATAATGAGTGGATGAATTCTTATGGTTGTAAAGAATTTTGTCCGGCAAAAAGTGATTGTGTGAAAGAAAGTTGTATGATCGCAATATGAGTTATTTGTGCATATTCAGAAAAATCTTTTCTGTTGAAATAGAGATGCAGTGGTCAGATTATTTTTATTTTAAAAAAAAAACGTGAGCTTTTAAGAATGTTGTCGGTGCAAAAAAATTATACAGTATTTGTTTTGGTTAACATTTTAGATTTTATATCTTTTACGTATAGATTTGAGTGTTTACTTGCTGTCAAATATGTATTATGAAATTACATCTCTGGTAAAGAAAAGAAGGAGAAGGAAAGGCTTTTTGATGGTTTCCATCTTTAGGTTTGGATTTCTCTTTTAAGGTGCTCATCGTTTGCTTGGTCATCTTTCATTTTGTGATGACTTGAGCTACATCTGTTCATCACATTTGATAAAAAAAAAAAAAAAAAAAATTTACAAAAAAAAAAAATATATATGTATTATGAAATTGCTATTATAATTTTTAGCATCCATCTAGGTAGTGTGTTTTCTAGTGAAAATACATTCTCATCTTCGTACTTGCGTGAATTTATTTTTGTGTAGTATTATATATATTTTATTAAATGTATGTATAAGTTTTAAGTTTGATGGTGGTAAAAGCGGAAAAATATATATTTTTTAACTTTTGATATTTGTTTATATTTATATATATATATATATATATATATGAGTTTTTATTCTCTGTTAAATATATTTATAAATTTTACTATTTACCATCTATTTCGTTTGTATTTTTTTTTTTAGAGATTTACATTCTTATTTCATATTTTCATGAGATTATATGTGTAGTATTTTATATATTTTATTTAAATATTTGTTAAATTTGTAAGTTTAACGGTGGTATATGTATCTCTAAGAATTGTTTTTAGCTAATCTAGCATGTTCATGTAGATGTTTTTTTGGTCATAAACCAGAAAAAGCTATAAGCCTATTTTACTAAATAATTTTAATAATAATTTTTCTTTTTATAACTAATTTTAGAATAGTTTTAATTTATATGTAAATTTTAATTAGGACTGTAGTTTACACCAAAATCCACATAAGCGTAAAACACAGCGGAAGCAATCTATAAGATTTTTCAGTTTAACTTACTACAAACCTAAACCATTCTAATTTAACCATTCATATTTTGTATCTTTTCAGAATCATTATCTATATACTTTATTTGACATTTTTACGTAATTTATTTACGTAATTTTAAACATAACAGAATGTATTGAAGTTTGGCATAGCTTTTCTATATATAGTTGCTAATGGTGATGACGACCTAAATGCTTTATAAGATATTCTAACGTACACTTTAGTAAGTAGATTTAAATTTTTCTTTAATATTTCATATATATATATATTGGTTTATTTTTTTTCAAAAATCTTGGCTGTAATTTAATTTTATTGATTAAAACATATTAAGAAATTTAAATTTCGGTTCATTTTGAGTTTTTGCTTCCCAGAGTTGTGCGTGTAGTATAAACTCAGATTTTTGAGAAGCTGGCTTTCAGGGACGAAGTAATATGTCTCTTTGGTTAGATGTTTCAGAACATCGTTTCCTTGGCTTGTGTAGATCCTGCTCTTGAGTTGCTCTCGGGCCTACCGTGTTGGTCGTGAACGGTTTGCCTTAATACCTCGAGACTTAACACCGTTGGTTTAAGGATATATACATCATTGCAGTGCTTTTAAGTTCTATATATTACGTTTTATATCAGTTATGAAAGAAGAAAAGCTTTCTATTGCTATTACGTTTTAAAGTTCTATTTCTTTATGAAGGTACCATAAATATATTTACATGACTTTAAAGATCCCAAATACTTTTTTTACATCATGATCTCATTTGTGATAATCTCCCAACCCAGCAATAGTTGGATCCCATTAACAATCACTAATCTTCATACCAAAGCACAATCCAAGATGATACAATATTTCATCATCAAAAAGAGAAAGTTTCATCCATTACTTGTGCCACAGCGAGTGAAGCTCTATGCGTAGGGATCAGATTCATCACCTCTCTCATAGCTTTAACCACTAAAGAGATCTCCTTGCAATGGTTAAACAACATCTTAGTCCTAGTGTGGGGTAGTAACAACCAAAGAAAAAACTAAAGATTGGCCAGGAAAATTTTACCTGCAGCCTCCAATCGTTTTTGGAGCTCTTGGCCAGTAAAATCATTTTCAACCTGAAGAAAAATGGTAGAGAAGGGAACAGAAGATGATTTACCAAACATAAAATATCAGTGAGTGAGACTTATATTATCTGGAATTCAGCGATTATTCTCAACTGAGATTCTTCACCTCCGTCTGATAACGGAAGGGATGCAACCAAAGCATCAAACTTCAACAAAACAAAGTACCACGCCAAGGACTCAAAACAGCAGAATAAAAATGACATGTATTTCACATAATCTTAACTAAATCTGAAGAAAGAAGGAGAGTAACCTGTTTAGCAGCCTTGACAAAATCGGCTCTGAGCTTCTTAGGTTGCTCGCGAAAAGCGGCGGTAGGATCATCGGTAGCCGTAGTTGTAGGAGCAGAAGGTGGTGGATCAGGGTACTTAGGTGAAAGCTGAACCGGAGGGCATCTCTTTGGGGTGTACCTAAAGCATTAAAAGTGATTGCAACTATCAAATTCAATTGTTCTTTCAACTGTGATATTATATCTACGAACTTTTCAATCAATTGGAGCTCACCGTAGCTCCACCCGCACCAATGACGCTTCCAATCACAACCACTCCCGCCGAATCCGAGATTCTATGGCGGTGGTATGAACAGGTTCAGGACTTTGGCGGCTACCCTTGACGCACTGAAGAGTATCATATACCAATGAGCTCTAATCCAATACAGACCATCAACATCTCTCAAGAGCTTTTCGATCCGAGCAGCCATAGAACACTTGAGGGAAGCTTCTCTCTCGCCAATGAATCGATAAAATTTTAGAAAGAAATCTTTCATATTTATAGTAGCAGAATCACACAAATGAATGAATGCGTAGATTCATTGAATGAGAGATCGTGTGATGTGTGAATTTGGAGTTAATTTGAGCTTTTATTGAAGATGCTTGAACCCAGACGATTACTGTAACAATGCTGAAATTCATCCTTGGGTAGAAGAATTCGAATGGACTAAACAATGACGGTGGCTCCTAATTGTTTTTGATGGAAAATTATTAGGACCCAGCAAACACTTGGATCTTCATTGCAGGTTAGCATCAAAAGAATTCATTCATAGGCGGCTATTCTCCGATGTATCGTTTACGGTGTATTGAATTATAAAGGAAAAGATGTGGGCGTTGTTCAAAAAAAAAAGGAAAAGATGTGGGCGTTGTTCAAAAAAAAAAGGAAAAGAAGTGGGCTTAAGCTAATCTTTTAAGAAAGCCCATAAAACCAATCGAAAACAATGAAACGTAGAGTTTTGGAGAAGTTGGACACGTGTCAGTCCCTCAGAAAGCGAGTTTCCAGCTGGATAGGCTAGGAGTGAGGCAAACAATTTTATATATATATAGATTCTACACCAAGTAAGATAATACCACACAGTTTTATAAAGCACACAAATCTCGACATTATATTATTATGATAAATGTGTATTAACAAAGAAGTTAATTTAGCTCAAATCTATACATTGTTGATCTACATTATTTTGTAATAAAATTTCTTATGAAACGTTAAGATATAAATTCAGTTTAACTTCTTTTCCAGATTCAAATAGAGCAAGATATATTCAGTTTTACTTCTTTACAGATTAAAAAAGAGCAAGTCTTGGATATAATCCAATGAAACATTAACATTTGGAAGAAAAAACCATTAGTATTGATTGGCCTCCGAATTTTAAACAATTAACATATAATTTTATGTCTTTAAGTTATGAAACATTAAGGTTTACAATAAACTATTTATAGCTTTTTAGCAAAAAAAAACCTATTTATAGCTTTTTAAATCTCAGTACTGATCCTAAATGCAATGCGTCGATTGAATTATAAGCCACGACTATAATTTATGTATAAACACTTGTCCAGTTTTGGTCCGTTTTGGTGGTTTGTTTTGATTTGATTTTTATTTTCTTTCATTTCATCAGTCAGTTTGTAAAATTAAAAAAAAAATGTAGGTACGAAGACCTTTAAAAAATATATATGTATATGTCAGCGCTATAACCAAATTGTATTTTATTATTAGACGTACAAACCTTTATTTATTTACCAAATGCCGACAAAACTTACAAGATTTTTTATAATGATAACATAGACCAATCTTAAAATCTACAAAAAAAAACTTTAATTTTGATTCGAGCAACCAGCTTTGGAGGTCATAACGTTTAATAAAATATCACGCTGGTACCAAAGCTATACACATGGGGTGTAACCGTGTAAGCGTGAATGCGTGATCGATCCTCGATGTATATATAAAGGAGGAAGAAGAAAAGAAAGCTAAATATTTTCCACTACTAGTTTTCGAGAGGTATATATAATCGTCCTAGTCCAACATGCAGAGAATCTAACGTTTCATCCTTGTTTGTTTTTGTTTTATAATACAAACAGATTAGTCCGAATATTAACAAGTTCATCAACACCAATAGAACATATGGAGACTCCACTTTCATCTATACCGCAACTAGTCCCAAACCTTACTTCAGCTACAATGGTTGATGGATCCCCACGTGCTGTTGCTCTTGATACGGAGCTACTTGCGTCCGTCCCAGACATTAAGCTTCGTCTTATGTGCAGCTTTGGCGGCCACATCATGCCTCGTCCACACGACATGGCCCTAACGTACTCCAGCGGCGAGACACGTCTAGTTGTTGTTGATCGACGCTCTTCACTAGCCTCGCTTCGATCTCGTCTCTCTACTATGCTTCTCAACGGCCGGTCCTTCACACTCAAGTACCAGCTCCCTAACGAAGATCTTGATTCTCTCGTAACCATCACTACCGATGAAGATCTTGAGAACATGATCGAGGAATACGACCGCGCGACGTCATCAGCAACGACGAGGGCAACGCATCGGATACGGTTGTTCCTTTTTGCTAACAAGCTTGAGACGGCTGCTACCATGGGATCTTTGCTTAACAGCGCAAAGTCGGAGACGTGGTTCGTTGATGCTTTGAACCAACCCGGTTTGCTTCCTCGTGGGTTGTCGGATTCTGCCGCTGTGAATAACACCTTGGTGAATCTTGATGAAGAGACCGATGTTCAAGAACTAGAAACTGATGTTGGTGGTGAGAACAACAAGCGAGGAGATTACATCACAAACAATGTGATGTCTCATCAGGAGATGCATATGAGTTCGATGCCTGATTCGCCTATGTTGGACACCACCGGTGGTTCTTCCTCTTCTTCTCCATCCACTGCCAACTTGCCACCGATCCACGTTAGAGTCAGCGAAGAACAGTTTACTCAGATGAGCTTTTCAAACGTGCATACTCAGAGGCCTTTGGAAGATGGCATTGGTTTGATGGAAAATCAGCCAATGATGGTGTATAACAATGCACCTATTGATAATGTTACTGCCGTAAGAAATTGTCAGGCTTCATCGGATGACGATCGATCAGATCCCAGTGTGATGGTTGGATACAAAAAGCCACCGTTGCCGATGCAGCCATTGTTGATCCCTCTCCGGGGTGCCGGCGGGTATGGCTTGACATCTCCTGATTCTATTGCAAGGTACTTTCATCTTCTACTGCCACTCTTTATTTACTCGGATATATTGTTTGATATGTATGTCTCTTGGTCTAGTGATGTACAAATATTTTGTGAAATGGGAGTCTCTTTTGTTGTATTAAATAGATAAATGTTATGGACTAGGCATCCAATTTTTTTTCATTCACATCCATTGTTTCAGCATGTTTTGAATTTTTTGTTCTCTTTGCTCTGTTTTTGCTTTATGATCTTCATATGGGTCTGAATTATAAGCGAACATTAGGCTAAGTAGCTAAAAAGATAGATGACTACTTTGAAAGTATGTTATAGAAACCAAAGGAGAAATTATTTTAAGACGTTCAATGCACAATAATGTTATTTCAAGTTATCTTTCAGTCTTTTACATGTTAGGTTTGTTATTCAAGTCTATTACTAAATACTAATTTTTCATGTTGTTATTGTTATTTTCCATGTAGTGATACTAGCATTTCTTCTGCTACTTCAGTTTCAAAGCCGTTGTACTACCAAGAACAAGCTCCAGCTATCCCAAAAGTCCCGATAACACAGCCTGAAACCACATTGGTCCAAACCAGTCACGGCATACCTCCGCATGAAACCACTCCAGTCCAAACCACACCACTCATCCTGTCTCAGTCAGGTACATACACAACTGTGGACCAACAACACCAACTCCCGGTTCAACAATCTATCTTACACCAAGGTGTTCAGTACATCCCTCATCCATCACAATGCATCCCGGTTTACTCTCACCAGCAGCAAAACTACCCGGTTTACGTAATGTCCGTTCCGCAGTCTCAACAATATGTCCCATCAAGAACTCCTCCGCTCTACCCAAACCCAAGACCTGAAGCCGGTCAAAACGTTTACCAAGCTGTTATATCGCAAAACCCTCAGGTTCATCAGATTCAGCAACAACAATTGCAACAGCCATTGCAACAGCCACACCATCAATACATGAGTTACTCTGGAGGTCCTGTGGAGACAATGTATTTCCACGCACAACGTCCTCCTGTTAGCAATGCTATTCCATTAGTTTCTCCGTACCAAAGCATGACACCTGCGGCAGCTGCAGCCGCTCTAGCTGATATGTCCAAGCAGATGACTCTTAATAACGACAAAGAACAACAAAATATGGCTGCGTCTCAACCGCTTTAAACACTAAATAGATGTTGCTTATCACGCATAATATAATAATGTCGAGTCACAACTCATTAGATATAAATAAGTAGGCTTTTGCTATATAGTCTTCTAAAGTGTTTTAATTACTGTTAGTGTATTTTTTTCTTGAAAAATAAAATTGTTTGGATGATTTCTATAGTAACTATATCTGTGTTGTAAGAATATGATAAATTGCTTGTTTAGATTAACAATAATATTTTTTTAAAAGTAGACGACTTACAATTAAGTAGTCATAGGTTAGTTTTGCAATTGAAAAAAAAACTTCAAGATTTAATTATACACAGACGACTTATAATTCAGTCGTCCACCAGACGACTTAATTGTAAGTCGTCCAGGATTTTTTTCCGAGATTCTGGTCAAACCTGGTAAATCCTGGACGACTTACATTTCAGTCGTCTCGTGGACGACTGAATTATAAGTCGTCTGTATATAATTAAATCTTGAAGTTTTTTTTTTCAATTGCAAAACTAACCTATGACGACTTAACTGTAAGTCGTCTACTTTTAAAAAAATATTATTATTTTAATTTTCACTAGACGAATGAAATGTAAGTCGTCCAAAAAGTCAAACTTCTGAAATAATCCAGTCAAATGCAAAACTAACCTCTGACGACTGAAATGTAAGTCGTCTAGCTTTTTTGGAGTTTTTTTTTTAACCAAACAATAGTAGACGACTTAACTTTCAGTCGTCCGAAATAACAGATTTCAAAGTCAATTGCAAAAATAACCTCTGCGTTGACCAGACGACGTATAGTTTAGTCGTCTAGACAACTTAGATTGAAGTCGTCCGCGTCTTCTCAGCTAGTTTTTAAGTCTTCTACGTTAGTTTTTGAATAACTTGTATTTTTAAGAGTGATAAGTAACTTCAAGATATGTAAAACTCATATTTACAAAATATGTTCTCTCCCTTAGTTTTACTAAATTTGACTAAGTTTTTCAACACAAACTTATAAAAAAATATGATATGCTTTGACTAGTTACTATTGTTTGTTTCCATCTCTTAAGTATTATTGTTATAGACAATAATGATGACTATTGTTATGAGTTGGAAGAAGGGTTAAATGCTTCTTAAAATGTTGTATCAATATGAAGCTACCAACATTCTTGTTTATTAAGATGAGAAAAAGGTCATTGGAGTTTATTATTGCATATGAGAGATCCAAAGATAAGAAAAAAGCTATTGAAGTCTATTATTTCATTGATTTTTAAATGTGTAAACACATTGTTAGCACATTTAATACATCTTGGAAAACATTATTACTGATTTTACAAAAAATTCACAACTAAAAGAGTAGACATGCAATTCACAAAACAGACCACAAACAAAACTATTATAGATCATTCCTCTACAAAGACAAGCTTGGATTCCACTTGAGTAGACAAGACCAGACGACTTTTAAGAAGTCCAGACGACTTCTAAGAAGTCCAGACGACTTCTAAGAAGTCCAGACGACTTCCAGGAAGTTTAGACGACTTTGTCAGAAGACTTTTAGGAAGTTCAGACGACTTCCAGACGACTTTACAGGAAGTCCAGACGACTTCCAGACGACTTCCAGATGACTTCCAGACGACTTCCAGACGACTAACAGGTAAGTCGTCCCAGAAGTCTTCCAGATCTGAAAAACCTGCATATTAAATCCAGATCTGAAAAACCTGCATATTCAAAAACGTTCAAATTGCTTAAAAACAGAAAAAATGAGTGGAAGATTAGATAAATCTATCTTTACAGAACACACAAAAATACATATCTAAAAATAATAGATCTACCTTTAAATTAGTGGAAGATGAGTATCATCTAATTAAAAACATGCAAAAAAGATAGATTAGTAAGAAAGACATGAGACAAAACTGAAAAATTCATATAAAGTTTGGTGTTTTCAAGTCAAAGAGATTAGAGTGGGTTTGGAGAGTTTTAGTTTGGAAAAAAAGTAAGAACTTTATACAACAAGAAGTTACCAAATGAAGAAAAATCAGACATAAGAACTTACCAAAACTCTCAGAAAAATCCAGACGACTTCCTGGAAGTCCAGACGACTTTGTCAGAAGACTTCCAAGAAGTCCAGACGACTTCCAGACGACTTCCAGACGACTAACAGGTAAGTCGTCCCAGAAGTCTTCCAGATCTGAAAAACCTGCATATCAAATCCAGATTTGAAAAACCTGCATATCCAAAAACGTTCAAATGACTTAAAAATAGAGAAAATGAGTGGAAGATTAGATAAATCTACATTTATAGAACACACAAAAATACATATATAAAATTAATAGATCTACCTTTAAATTAGTGGAAGATGAGTACCATTTGATTAAAAACCTGCAAAAGAGATAGATTAGTAAGAAATACATGAGACAAAACTGAAAAATTCATATAAAGTTTGGTGTTTTCAAGTCAAAGAGATTAGAGAGAGGTTGGAGAGTTTTAGAATGATGAACATTACATTTTTGTTGCAGCCATTTGAGAGGAGGAGAGAGAATGTGTAAATTTTTCTTTATATAGGGAGACAAAAAATCCAATTAGGTTAAATATTTTTGACTCAGACGACTTCCTGGACGACTTAAATTTCAGTCGTCTGGTGAAGAAATTAAAACAGACGACTTACATGTAAGTCGTCCAGAAGAGTTTAATATTTTTAGCGGGAAACTAAATATTTTTAGCGGGAAACTAAAATAGAAGACTTTCTAGACGACTTACAAGTAAGTCGTCTGGTTTAAATTATTTAAGCGGAAAAATAATTTTTTAAAAAAATTTTAGGCGGGAATATTTGGACGACTTACATGTAAGTCGTCTGTTTTAATTTCTTCACCAGACGACTGAAATGTAAGTCGTCCGAGTAAAATGATCCGTTTAGGTTAAAACGTACATTGGTAAAATTATAGGTTCGGTACGATGTGGACGACTGAAATATACGTCGTCCGAGTAAATTATTCAACAGACGACTGAAATATAAGTCGTCCACACCCTAAACATAACCCCTAAACTTAATTATCTAATTAAACACTTCATAAAACCAAATCAAACTTGAAAAGTGTTTACTATACACAGAAATAAACACATATAGGTGAAAACTAATTTTTGAAAAAAACATTTTAGTTTTCCAAAATCTAACCCTAACAATACATACAATACTACAACATATGTTTGCCAAACTCCTAAACCAAAGTATTTCATGATTCACTACTTCCACTCATCTATCTTCAAAACAAATCAATTTTATCATATCTTAATTTATATCACTTAAAACTGTTTATAATTACTTGATTTTTATTTTTCACGCATCAAAATATTTTTTTACAAGATTTATAAATTTTTTTTAAAATAAACTGGTACCAGACGACTTACACTTCAGTCGTCCAGACGACTTCCAACATCTCAGACGACTCAGACGATTTACTGGGGCTATATTCGTAAAAATGGCTTCTGTTTTTTTGTTTGGTCACAAGGGGCTGAGCTGTAATTTCACTAGGCTTTTAGGTTAGTTTTGCATTTGATTCAAGTTTGGGTATAGGTTTGGGATTAAAATCAAATTGTGGGTTAGTTTTGGCAAAAACCCCTTACATATAATCTTATATATACATTTTTTTGGTAACTACAAAACATGCTTACTTACCACATTCAGAAAATTAACTATACAGAGATGTTCCCATCTAGACCCAATGTACGTGGAAAGCTCTACTCTTTTCCAGTGGTTTGGATCTTGGAAGTCCATAAGCTGATTTTTTGTTTTGAGGTAGAATATCATGCATTAGAAAATATGAAATACTTGGGACTTTTTTCGGAACTGAGCTAAAAAATATAAGAAACCAACAAACTATGTGCCTTGGGCTATATATATACCCACGAAAATCAGCACAAAAATAATTTACAATGTAGAACTACTAAAAATGGCAAAAGAAGAAAGTAACTTTTTAAGAATGATGAAATCAGCAGAGAGTCTTCTCGGTCATCCAACACTTTTATCAGTTGAAAGCAATACAATCTCAAATACGACATATCTTCTACACTCTTTTTTGAATCAAACATTCCATTATATTGCCCCAAAGTTTAAATCTAAAAAGACTGAACCTCTTAGAGGCCTAAAAAAACGAACTACATCATCATGATCATCATATAAACTATAGTCGAAGCCACTTATGTTTTTCATATATTCATGCCAAGATCAATCAAATTGACAGATAGCTCCTGTGAGAAAATCAAATTGAGTGAACCTTTGAGGCCTATAAGCTGATTACGTTGGGTCTCTTTACAATTACTGGAGCAAGGGCTTAAAAGGGTCCAGTACTCCAGTGTCAAATCCGTAAATTAAACAAACATTTGAGTAAAGAAAAAAAAAATCACATTTTTGTAAGCACTACGAAAATTTACAGATAGAGAGAGAGCTCGACGACCTAAAACCCTAAATCTCGGATCCGCCATGAGAGGAGCTCTCTTCAGAAACGCCTCTCTCTGCGCTCGCAGACTTCTCCTTTCTCCTCGTATCACCACTCCTCAACCCTCCTCCTCCTCCTCCAATGCTCCCTTCCTCGCTCCGATCGCCATTCCGTTTTCCCCCAGATTATTCTCCTCCGAATCCGATTCCTCCGGCGAGAACCCACCTCCTCCGGAGTCTTCCTCTCCGATTGAATCCACCAACAAGAAAGATCTCGCTGTAGAAGACGTAGGCAACAAAGGTAAAGCAAAAAAATCGGAACTTTACTCTGTGTAGCTAAAGATCTTGATATTTGCTCTTTGTGTGGTTTCAGAGCTTAAGGCCCGTATAGAGAAGTACTTCAACGAAGGAAACGAAGACGCTTTGCCCGGAATCATCGAAGCTCTTCTCCAGAGAAGGCTTGTTGACAAGCACGCGGATACGGATGACGAAGTGATGGACGCTCTCCAGAACCAGCCTTTCAAAGACGATGTGAAAGACGAGGACTTTGAATCTGATTTCGAGGAAGCTCACTCTACTGACGACGAACTTGAGGATCTGTATAATTCCCCGGAGTATGTGAAGAAGAAGATGCAGAACAATGAGTTCTTTAACATGGACGAGAAGAAGTGGGATGTCATTGTTAGAGATGGGATTCGGCATGGGATTTTGAAGGATACTAAGGAGTGTGAAGAGATTCTTGAGGATATGCTTCACTGGGACAAGCTTCTTCCTGGTAATCCATGGATTCACAATCTTTAGACTTAGCATCTTACTTTTGAGGAATTCGATCTTCAGGGGCTAGGCTGATTGATAAACTAATGTGTGTCTTTAGACTTAGTTTCCTTAGCATCTTACATCTTTTGGCTGATTGCTAAACCAATGTGCGTCCTTACTAGAAATCACTCTCTAATGGGACTGAGCATTTGTTATTAACCTTTATATTTGCTAGAATCATAGTAGGAGAACCATCTTTATCGGACTCTTTGAAAGTAATATGATATTGAAGATTCGTGGCTTCTCGGTTCAGCAGGTTCTTTTTATAGAGCCTATTGGTGTGTTCATGTGATGTGATGCATATATAATTAACATTGGGTAAATCATCTGTGAAAAGTTTACCCATCTGTGAAAGGGGTTTAATGAGTATCTTGGTTTGTTCCTGTGATGTATCAGATGACTTGAAGAAGAAAGTTGAAGCAAAGTTTAATGAGCTCGGTGACATGTGTGAAAGGGGTGAAATCGAGCCAGAAGCAGCTTATGAGCTGTTTAAGGAATTCGAAGATGAGATGGTGATTCAGTATGGGGATCAAATGGAAGCTGCGGGACCTCCCAAGTTTGATGAAACGGATCCTTCCTATAGCAACACCAACTTGGATGACCCTCCTGGTGAAGGCCCAATCCTTAGGTGGCAGTCAAGGATTGTTTTTGCTCCTGGAGGCGATGCTTGGCATCCAAAGAACAGGAAAGTTAAACTGTCTGTTACAGTGAAAGAGCTCGGACTCTCAAAGCATCAGGCTCGTAGGCTAAGGGAGCTCGTGGGGAAAAGATATGATTCAGGGAAAGACGAGCTTACAATCACCAGCGAGAGGTATTGCAACTTTGAACCTTACTAAAAAGTCTTTTCGTTTCAAGACAAGAATGTTGTTATGTGATGAACTGTTGTGCAAACACACATGTCACAGGTTTGAACATCGAGAAGAAAACAGGAAAGACTGTCTGAGGACGCTTTACGGGTTGATAGAGGAAGCTGCGAAAGCTAACAAGATCGCCGAGGACATAAGAACTGCTTATGTGAAACAGAGGCTCCAAGCTAATCCAGCTTTTATGCAGAAACTACAAGCCAAGATCATGAGGTCTAAAGAATCAAATCCCATCAACGCATAGAAGAAAATTCTTCTTGGTTCGTGCTTTTGTTCTCGTTTCACTAAAGAATCCAGTTAACCATCAGTTGATCCGGATTCCGGATCCATAAAGAATTGATGGTAACTCCATATTTTAATTTTGGTTTTGATTCTCCTCTTGTCTGAAACTTGGTCGTGTACTTGTTGGGGCCTATTAGGACCATGAGACATTCAACGTTTCTTTATGGATTATGATATGAATCTACTCCCCTGGGTTTCAATATGGGATTTGGATTGGTTTACCCGGTTTAGAAACAAAAGTTTGATTTAGTAAAATTTCAACCTTCAAATCGAGATGCAATTGCTTTAGTAATACATTCACACAACCAATTCTTATATTTTTGAAAAAAAACAAGGAAAGAGCTTCTATACCAAAGCTGACAACAAAAATCACAATACAAAAGTAGTCCATGACGAAGACGAAAGAACTCTTAATCTCCACAACCACCACCGCAGCCAGCACCTCCCGCATCAGGGGTGTTGCCGGAATAGGCTAGGTCGCTGTCGCTGGATGCTCCGTCGGCACATGAGAGTAACAGAGCCGAGAGGACACAACAGCTGAATAGAGCCAAGAACACAACATGAAAAAGGTAACTAACATGGAGGTGTGTTGTTGTCGCCATGCTCATTATATCTTCTAAATGTCTCGCCATTTCTCTCTCAAGATGTTTTGATGTGGATGAGGTTTGAGTTGTTTAACGTGAACGGGGGTATTCATCCTACTTATTGTTGATATATTCGTACGTACGTAAGATCATTGACTTTTAATAAAATTATTCAGGTGACTATAAGGTTTCTTTGAATATGCCTTGTTTCAGTAATAAAATAAAGAAAGACTGCAACAGAAAAGACATTTTAGAAGATCATCATACATCCTAGTGTAGTCCAAAAGACGTTCAACAGAAATCATATCCGTGTAGGTACTACGCGGAAGCTAGAGGTAGTGACAAGACTTCAACCCCCTATTGTGATGTTGGTGGAAGAGGCCCAATGGTGACATTGCTGTTGTGAAGAAGTGTTGCAGTCAGATCTTCAATATAAGACTTAAGGTAACGTTTATACAACAGTAGGACCATCTTGTCTAATTTCTCAGTGTTTTTAAGAACAAGTTCCACGAATGCAGTGACATGCTTTGGTTGTACATACCAACAAGACGTATTCCAATTGAAACCATCTTTAGACGATTTCCAGCATTGATCCGGCTTCTAGGATTGTGATTTCAAGTATAGGTCAAGATGATGCTCCTGTACAAACATAAAATAAGTTAGTAAAACGGTTCCTGGATAGATTTGAACTGGATAATAGCTATAGAAAAAGAGGTTGTGGTAAATATACCAGTATGGCATTGCTGGAAGTCCTTCCACGTACTGTTAACTTCTCTAAATCAGGAGAGTTTTGTAACAGTCTTTCTATGCCAGGAATAACATACTGAGAGATCACTGTATCCAGAGTCAATGATTTGACCTTGAGCATCGGGAAATAAACACCACGAATCTCAGCAAGAGATAAAATCTAACAGAAAAACAAAGAAGATATAGTGAATATTGATTAGTATCAAGCTTATAAGAGCACCATTGGAATCCTTACCATTTTAATAATATATATATATATTTTTTTTTTGAATAGTTAAGGACTCTAATCATAAATGTAGGTCTAATGGTGTTATTCGATATGGAGTCTTTATGAATTTTTTTTTTTTTTTTTAGAACTATAGAAAACTCTAAAGAAAACTAATTATTCCATATAGAAAACGTTGACCGTGCAACCTACTGACTTTTAGGCATTAGAGAATGCTATTTATATAATTATGAACCCAAAAAATAACATGTGTACGTACCTCAATAAAGTTTCCACCAAACGTAAGCTTCTCTGCGTTTTGTACCTTCTCTAGCATCTCAAGCACTTTGACTTGGAGTTGGAGAAAATCAGGTTTGGTAAACTCGAAGAAAGGGTTATTAGTTTGGACATAGCAAATATCCAACTTAGCTTCGGTTAGAGAACCGACATCAACCAAAGTACATGATGTCAGAGAGTCTACCAATCTGTGACAATGGATATGTGGTGCCACAATCTGCCTTGGCCCCCGTTTCTTCAGGTTACGGTTTACTTCCAACGTTCTCAGACGTAGGGAATTCCTGAGATCAAGAAACTTTAGTTTCCTGCAGAGATACAATCTCAAGTATTCGAGATTCGGACAACCGGATAGAATCTTAGCCATGGAATCATCGGAGATACTACAACAAGTCAATGATAACTTCTGCAACGACACCCAAGAAGACCCATATCGGCACTCCATAACCATCTTATGAGCGAACTTAATGTTGAGCTGTTTGAAAGAGGAACTGTTGTAGAAGAAATCAGGAAGCTTATACTCTTCATAATACGGTCTACGAACATCAAGGGATAGATTCTCAACGTTGCGTGACATGGCGAACTTGATCCACGTGTCGATGTATGGTATGTTCTTTGTGATTGGTGATATTTAGGAGGTGAAAGCTCTTCATCTTGGGAGCTGTGTAACGAGCTAGGGTTTTGTTTATAGAATCTGCCGTCAGTGTGTTGGCCTTTAAGGAGAGAGAAGGTATCTCGCGCCATACGTGTCTCCATCGTTTTGACAAGAGGGATGTTTTGATGGCTAATTCGATAGGAACAAAGCAGAGTATGCGTTGGAGGATCACAACTGGTAGATTGCGGAACAAGTCTTCAGCTCCTTCTGTCATCATGTCGTCTGCGATATGCTGTATTCTTAGGGCAATGATTTTTTAGGTATATAAAAGCGTTACATGGCCTCCTCTTTATTAATGGGCTTCAGCTTCCAATTGATGAAAAAATAATCACAGTTTAGGGGAGTTGTTATATTACACGTGGTACATAAGAATGAAAGAAGAAATTTCCATTTGCTGGGATTTCTTGAGACTCAAGTAAGTCCGCTGGTTTGAAATTTCCACTTTCTGGGAGTTGTTATTTTTGTTTGAAATTTGCAGGGGAAGAAGGGGATTTGGATAAAGCTACCTCTTGGTTTATAGCTAATCTTGTTGAGTTTGCTGTTATTGTAAGAGATTTTTCTCGATAAACCTTTTCTTGTTCTGTTTTGTTTGTTGACTTTTGGTAATAGACTTGCTTTATGTGTGTTTCAATATTCAGGAAGGGTGGGTGTAGATATCATCAAGCAGAGCCTGTGTACTTGATGCTTGTCTCTTGGATCTCTAATACCCCTGATACTATCCCCGCCAATGCTTCCCACATTGTTGGTGTTGGTGCTCTTGTCCTCAACAAAACCACTAGAGAGGCACCCTAATTTTAGTGTCCAGCACATTACTTTGTCAATGATGTTCGTTCTATGAAGAAGAAAAAACATGAGTATGACTTAAACCGATATGAAATAACGCAATTCAATGAGCGTAGGTCCTCGTTGTCCAGGAAAAGAGCGGTTATTTCAGAGAGATAAAATGTCTGGAAGCTCCCTACTCGTGTTGTTCACGAGGTGATTTTACATCACTTCTTTATTGTTTTTCTGTCATCTTTATTGTCCCATTAGGATCTCTTGCTCCTTGTGTCTGATAGACAGTAACAAGTGAACCGAATTTCATGTTCATCAAACAAAAAGTGTTGCTCAACCTTAGCACCCAAAGAGAAACGTGATAAGATATGTAGCGGCTTAAATCTTTAGCTATAATTAAGTCCGGAATATGATATATAGTGTAGGACTGAATGTAGTAAGCTGATTAGAGAGCAACTAGTGAGCACTTGGCTTATAAAAGGTTGGTTGAAATAGAGTCTCTTACTAATCAAGTCTCTCTTATTTGTGATTTAGATAAGAACAGATGCATAAAAGTGTTTACAAAAATCTTCTTTTTTTTTTGACGAAAGGCTTGCTATTAAATAGTAGAAAAGTTACAAGGAAATGGCTCAGCCATAGAGTTCATGTTAAGAAGTTAAGTATACTGTAAATAAAAGCACCACATTTGTTTAAAAGCATAACATAAAAGAAGTCATAGGAAGATAAAGAACTTTTTGAATAATAAGTTCTCGTGAGATCGACGACCATATGGAGTAGTACCTCTTCCACGCCTTACAAAAATCTTGCGCCATAAACGTTCTTTTAACGATTTAGCTTTGTAAGCTAGGGAGTATAATCACTGGTCTATGTGGAAGTGGAAATGAAGTTCTGAATCTCGTTCTTTTTTTTTCTTGTACAGTTTATTGAACTGTCAGATAATGATTGCTTGTCAAACACTTAATAAAAATATCATCCCACGCTAAATCTAGCAAATATTGCATAACTGATTCACATCTAATGAGCTCCACTTATATATGCCCTGAAACTTTTGTAAGACAATCCAAACTCTTCTTCTATTGTGTTCTCAGTAGGCTCGACGTATACAATATTAAATAAAGTACACCAGTTATTAAAAGTATAATTTAAAATAGAAACGTTCAATAAAGGTCTCAAGACTTCAACCACTATGTCGACAAAAAAAAAAAAAAAAAAAAGACTTCAACCACTATGATTCACCACTGTTCTGATACCATCAACTTGGTGGCGCAGAGCACAACATTGACATTTTTGTTGTGAGGAAATGTTGGAACCACCACGTCTTCAATTTCAAACTGAAGGAAACGTTCATCCAACAGTACGAGCATCTTGTCTAGTTTCTTTGTATGTTTAAGCATAAGTTCCACAAATGAAGCCACATGCTCAGATGTTAAATCCACACCACGGTTGTTCAAAGAGGTTGATCTCCAGCATGTATTTAGATTAAAGCCTTGTGATTTCAAGTATTGGTCAAGATACTTCCCCTGCGAAAACATAAATTCGACACAAAAACAGTTCTTGGATATATTTGGACACGATAATAGCTAGAAAAGAGGTTGGTGCATGATGAGAATATACGTACCGGCATGCTGTTGAAATCCCTTGAAAGTGCTGTTAGCGTCTCTAAATCAGGTGAGTTTTGTAACAGTCTTTCTATACCAGGAATAACATACTGACAGATATCTGTATCAAGAGTCAATGTTTTGACCTTGAGCATCGGGAAAGAAACACCACGAATCTCAGCAAGAGATAAAATCTAATAGAAAGAATAAAAAGATAGTTAGTAACGAGCTAATGACATAGACTTTTGTAAACGTTCTTAATCAAACATATAGAAAATCAACTTCTAATGAATACTGATCGCGAAACAACTGCTTGTTAGGCATTAGAGAAGAAAATAATATGAGCCAAAAAACTAATTATATACCTGAATAAAGTTTCCACCAAAAGTAAGCTTCTCTACGTTTTGTATCTTTTCTAGCATCTTTAGCACCATGGTTTGAAGAAAATCAGCCTTTAAGTTAGGGTTCACCGAGACATAACAAATGTCCAGTTTAGCTTCGGTTAAAGAAGCGACATCGACAAAAGTGCATGATAACTGAGAGTTTAACAATCTGAGAGAATGGATGTGTGGTGCCACAATCTGCGTTGGTCCTGGTACCGACATGTCACGTCTTATTTGTAATGTTCTCAGACGTAGTGATTTGCGGAGATCAAGAACCTTTAGTTCACTGCAGTGACACAATGTTAAGTATTCTAGAATCGGACAACCGGTTAGAATCTTTGCTAAGGATTCATCAGAGAGAGTACAACCACTTAAGGATAACTTCCGTAAGAATTTCCAAGACACGGTGCATTCGGGAACAATCGTATGAAAAAAGATTAACTTAATGTTGAGTTGCCTGAAAGAAGAACTGTTGTAGAAGAAATCTGGAAGCTTATACGGATAACTATTAGCCCAGAAATCCAGGGAAAGATTCTCAACGTTGTGTGACATGGCGCACTTGATCCACCGGTTGATGTGTGGAGTGTATTTACTCCTATAGGTTTTGAGGTGAAAACTCTTCGTCTTCGGAGCTGTGTAGTGACTTAGGGTTTTGTTTACCGAAGCGGCAGTCAGTATAGTGGCATCTAAGGAAAGAGAAGGTATCTCGCACCATACATGCTTCCATCGTCTAGACAAGAGGGATGTTGTGATGGCCAATTTGATCCGAATAAAGCAGAGTATGTGTTGGAGGATCTCATCTGGTAAATTGCTAATCAAGTCTACAGCTGCTTTGATCCTTCTGTCGTCGGCCATCTTCCCTTGCGACATATATTCTTAGGGTAAAGATTAAATAGATAAAAAATTATATAATCTCATTCTAACCTCGTATTATCTCACAGATTTTATATTAATATTGTAATGTAGTTTCATTAAATAGATAAAAAAATTAAAAGAACTGTTTTTTTCTCTAAAATAATTTAGGAAGATCTTACTAATATTGTTTGATATCTTCTTGAATTTGACTTATATGCTTAATTAGAAAAACATTACTGAATATGTATACTATCTTTCTAAAATTTAGAAAGATATCGATAAATATCTATAATATCTTCAAAAAGTTTGTTAAGTTTTTTATAAATGTGTACTAATCTATCTATACTAATAAAAGGGACCTTTTGAAGCTCCATAGAGCATCCACATCAGTAAAAAAAACTTCTCCCGAAAAATGACACGTGGCATAAAATGTAGTTTTACATTTTAATATTACTAATTTTCAAAAATTATAAATAATATGTAAACATACAGCATAAAAAAATGGAAAAACTACATTAAACATATGTAAGATTAAAATGTTTCACTTGAAAAAAAGACGGCTTATCTCCATAATGTAAATTACCGTTTTATAAAAAAAAACAAAAAACATTATATATAATTTCGAAAAATAATAAATATATGTAAACATACAACATAAAAAATCGTTTGATTTTTTTTAAAACATTATATGATTTGATCAGATTCAATGTCTATTATTTTAAAATAAATTATTTTAAATTAGATGAGAACAAAACTTTTATATCAAGTTTAGATCTGTGGTCGAACCAGTAAACATGATGACTTGTACATAAACTGGTTTAGATTAATGAAAACTCATTAATTTAAAGCATGTAAACTTCGAAAAAATTCGCAATCAAGTGTGACCCGACATTTCGTTGACCTGGTAGAAAAAAATAAATAATCTTCAATAATATTTTGAGAGATGAATGAAACTTCTAATATATTTTTAAATTTATGATTTTTTATTTACTTAAGTGTTTAAAATTTATATTTAATTAGTTGTTTTATATGAAATATTTGGTTTGATATAAATATAGGATATTTTGCAATTCTAGTAAGATTATATATAAATTGTATAAAAGTCAGTTAATATTTTATATACATTTTATATACATTATTTAAATTTCATCATCAACTTTCATTAATAATAATTGGGTTTACATGATATGAATTTGTAGCTGGTAAAATAGGTTAGCACTTATCAATAATGCATTCTTTTAGAATATTACTGAATCTATATGTAAAAAAGAATGACTATATATTCATGTAAGTTTGTATAAAAAGAATATTTCAGATGTTATAAATCGTGCTCAGACACTTGTCTACAAACTTATACAAACTTATTCATGGGAATTGAATTGAATTGCTTTTCATAGACTGAAATGTATTCTTACAAATTTAAATTAATCTAATCCATCATTTTATAGTTAATATTCATACTAACTATTTCATGATCAAACTATTACAGTTAATAACCATTCAAGCATTTATCCCGAAACACTTCCTTCCACGCCGAATCAGGTATTGGTTCATGTTGGTTTAGTATTGTTTTTGGTTTATTAACACGTTTAGGATGGTCCTATTGTAAATATAATTTAAGTTAGTTTAGCATATATTATGCTTAAAATAACTTAAATTAAATATTAGTAATATTATGCTTAAAATATAATTTTAAAGAGTTTTCAAATATAGTTTATATAACATTATAGGTGATGAATTTAATTATTAAATTTGTTTATTACTTAAAACTAAGTTATTTTAAAAACATACTGAGTTATAAATATCAATGATGGATTGGTGAGTATAACATGAAGACAAAAATATAAATATTTTATTTTCAAGATAAGAAATTCAGTTTTTACTCAGTTACTCAATATATAATATCTTAAATTATTTTTTAAAAAATATACATAATTTATATATATAGATTAATTTTCCAAACTTAAACTATTATATTATATATGAATAATGTTTTTAAATAAAAATAATTTCTGATTTAAAAAATAAAATAAAAAACAACAAATGGTTATTTTCAAATAATGGATATAATTTACATTATACTATCATTTAACAAGTATTAGATACGTTTTGATATATCATTATTTTTTATTTCCAGAAAACAATTAATTGTTAAACATCAATATCATCTAGGTTAAGTATACGGACAACACAAATTCAAACATCACAAAAAATATTTACATAAACATTATAATACAATAATTTAATCAAAAAATACAATTAAAAAAGAATAGTTATATACTTAATATCTGAAAATCAAAGATATTTTTGCTAAAATTGTACTTACCTGGCCAAGGAGATCGACCATCTTTTTACGGATCGATTGATTGTTGAGCATGTGGTCGATCCGAAAATACTCAACAGTTTAATTTAATATCTAAAACATTTTTGTTAACACTCAACAGATAGTTTTGCTAAATATGATAACTAGATAGCCAACAAAATTACAAAAAATATTTAAATAGTAAAAAATATGTTAATTTAACGTATTAAAATTTAAAAATAAATTTTAATTATGACATGCATCTTAACATTTATATAAATATATATCATAACCTAAATATAAATAATTTAACAACTTAAATTAGAAAAAAAATAAAAATGCCCGGGCGTAGGCCGGGTTAATCCCTAGCTGAAAATTCAAAGAGAAATTATATCAAAGTCTCGAGTAATTAGCTAATGTAATTAGTCCACTAAAGCGGAGAAGAAAATTCAATTACGACAAATCGTCGTTTAAAGTGAGTGTGACAGTGAGTGAGAGACAACATAGTCATGTGAATTAATCATCAGTTACAGTCAGAACCCACGAAAACGGACATAAGTTGGTCCCACACAGTAAAGACCAGACTCTCCTACCGTCGATTCTCAGTCGTTCTTTTATTTATCTTCACATTGCTACTTCTTCTCCTAAGCAGAAAACAATGGTGACCAAAAACTCTGTTGAATTCGATCCGTATATCGAACGAAAGGCTTTCGATGAGACGCAAGAAGGAGTCAAAGGGCTTGTCGATGCCAAAATCACCCAAGTCCCACGTATCTTCCACATCCCACAAGATTCCTTGACCGACAAGAAACCCTCTGTTTCAGACCTAGAGATCCCTATCATCGACTTTGCAAGCGTTCACGTGGACCCATCGTCACGTGAAGCCGTCGTGGAGAAGGTCAAACACGCGGCGGAGAAGTGGGGATTCTTCCAGGTGATCAATCATGGTATTCCTTTGAACGTTCTTAAAGAGATTGAAGATGGAGTTCGTAGGTTTCACGAGGAAGATCCTGAGGTCAAGAAACGATATTTCTCGCGTGATTTCAACAAGAAAAATTCGTGTACAATAGTAACTTCGATCTATACAGTGCTTCTCCATCTGTAAATTGGAGAGATGCTTTCTCTTGTTACATGGCTCCAGATCCTCCACCTCCTGAGGATCTCCCAGTGGCTTGCAGGTAAGGAAAACAGACTAATACTTCCTTTGTTTCCCTTTTAATTGGAAATTATTGAAGTTTCAATCGATTAAATACTTAAATCTTGTTGGTCAATACATACTTAAATTCAATTGCTTATACACACTTGTACTAATCCTTACTAATAAAAGGGACCTTTTGAAGCTCCATAGAGCGTCCACATCAGCGAAAAAAATTCTCCCGAAAGATGACACATGGCATAAAATATAGTTTTACATTTTAATATTACTAGTTTTCAAAAATTATAAATAATATGAAACATACAACATAAAAAATAGAAAAACTACATTGAACATATGTAAAATTACCATTTTTCACTTTAAAAAAAGACGGCTTAATCCTTACTAATAAAAGGGACCTTTTGAAGCTCCATAGAGCGTCCACATCAGCGAAAAAAATTCTCCCGAAAGATGACACGTGGCATAAAATATAGTTTTACATTTTAATATTACTAGTTTTCAAAAATTATAAATAATATGAAACATACAACATAAAAAATAGAAAAACTACATTGAACATATGTAAAATTACCATTTTTCACTTTAAAAAAAAGACGGCTTAATTCCATAATGTAATATTACCAATAAAAGGGACCTTTTGAGGCTCCATAGAGCGTCCATATCAGCGAAAAAAAATTCTCCCGAAAGATGACACGTGGCATAAAATATAGTTTTACATTTTCATATTACTAATTTTCAAAAATTATAAATAATATGAAACATACAACATAAAAAATAGAAAAACTACATTGAACATATGTAAAATTACCATTTTTCATTTTAAAAAAAAGACGGCTTAATTCCATAATGTAATACTACCGTTTTATAAAAAAAACAAAAAACATTATATATAATTTCGAAAATAATAAATATATGTAAACATACAACATAAAAAATAGAAATACTACATTAAATATAGAGTAATTGGCGTAGATACACCCATAAACTCATGTAATTTGCTATATAACCTTGAGGCTCCATAGAGCGTCCACATAAGCAAAAAAAACTTCTTCCGAAAGATGACACGTGGCATAAAATATAGTTTTACATTTTAATATTACTAATTTTCGAAAATTATAAATAATATTTAAACATACAGCATAAAAAATTAAAAAACTACATTAAACATAGGTAAGATTACCATTTTTCACTTGAAAAAAAAGACGGCTTATCTCCATAATGTAACATTACCGTTTTATAAAAAACGTCAAAAATACTAATAAAAGGGACCTTTTGAAGCTCCATAGAGCGTCCACATCAGCGAAAAAAATTCTCCCGAAAGATGACACGTGGCATAAAATATAGTTTTACATTTTAATATTACTAGTTTTCAAAAATTATAAATAATATGAAACATACAACATAAAAAATAGAAAAACTACATTGAACATATGTAAAATTACCATTTTTCACTTTAAAAAAAAGACGGCTTAATTCCATAATGTAATATTACCAATAAAAGGGACCTTTTGAGGCTCCATAGAGCGTCCATATCAGCGAAAAAAAATTCTCCCGAAAGATGACACGTGGCATAAAATATAGTTTTACATTTTAATATTACTAATTTTCAAAAATTATAAATAATATGAAACATACAACATAAAAAATAGAAAAACTACATTGAACATATGTAAAATTACCATTTTTCACTTTAAAAAAAAGACGGCTTAATTCCATAATGTAATACTACCGTTTTATAAAAAAAACAAAAAACATTATATATAATTTCGAAAATAATAAATATATGTAAACATACAACATAAAAAATAGAAATACTACATTAAATATAGAGTAATTGGCGTAGATACACCCATAAACTCATGTAATTTGCTATATAACCTTGAGGTTCCATAGAGCGTCCACATAAGCAAAAAAAACTTCTTCCGAAAGATGACACGTGGCATAAAATATAGTTTTACATTTTAATATTACTAATTTTCGAAAATTATAAATAATATTTAAACATACAGCATAAAAAATTAAAAAACTACATTAAACATAGGTAAGATTACCATTTTTCACTTGAAAAAAAGACGGCTTATCTCCATAATGTAACATTACCGTTTTATAAAAAACGTCAAAAAACATTATATATAATATGTAAACATACAACATAAAAAATGGAAAAACAACATTAAACATATGTAAGATTACCATTTTTTCACAAAAAAAACCGGTATATCTCCATAATGTAACATTACCATTTTATAAAAAAAGAAAAAAAACATAAATATGACTATTTGACAATTTGTCCAGTTCTTCTATTAAACATTGCCGTTTTACATTAAAAATGGAAAAATACATTAAAATTTAAACATATATCTTAAAATATAAAATATAGATATTAACAAAATATAAAATATAAGAAAGAGAAATACAAAATATATAGAAAAATAAATAATAAGTAAATATTATAAATATATAAATATATGAATTATATATACAATAATAAGTAAATGCACAGTTTTCAAAAAAATGGAAAGAGTACATTAAATAAAATGGACATCTATCTTAAAATGGTAGTAAATTATGTAAAAATGAAAATACCACATTAAACAAAAAAAATATAGTTTTACATCAAGAAAGTCTCTATAAAACTCATTATTCTATCAACATCAACCTCACACTATCAAAAAAACTTCATAGCACTCGAGCAAAAAAATGGTCTCACCATCAAATCTTGCCGTCCCAAAAACCTTTAATGACCTTGAAGGAGATTTTTTATAACAACAAACTTTTTGTTAGGTGGATTCATTGTTGGAAAACCCGCAACTTCCAAAAGCCAAACTTATTCATGGGAATTGAATTGCTTTTCTTAAACTCAAAGATATTCTTACAAATTTAAATTAATCTAATCCATTATTTTATTGTTAATATTCATACTAACTCTTTCATGATCAAACCATTACAGTTAATAACCATTCAAGCGTTTATCCCGAAACACTTCCTTCCTCGCCGAATCAGGTATTGGTTCATGTTGGTTTAGTATTGTTTTTGGTTTATTAACCGGTTTAGGATGGTCCTATTGTAAATATAATTTAAGATGGTTTAGCATATATTATGCTTAAAATAACTTAAATTAAATAATAGTAATATTATGCTTAAAATATAATTTTAGAGAGTTTTTAAATATAGTTTACAGCACATTATAGGGGATGAATTTAATTTATTAAATATATTTATTACTTAAAAGTAAGTTTTTTAAAAAACATACTGAGTTATAAATATCAATTATGGATTGGTGAGTATAACATGAAGACAAAACTATAAATATTTGATTTTCAAGATAAGAAATTCAGCTTTTATTCAGTTACTCAATATATAATATCTTAAATTTTTTTTTTTTAAATATACATAAATTTATATATATAGATTAATCTTCCAAACTTAAACTATTATATTATATATGAATGATGTTTTTAAATAAAAATAATTTCTGATTAAAAACAAAAATAAAAACAACAAATGGTTATTTTCAAATAATGGAAGTAATTTACATTATACTATCATTTAACAAGTATTAGATATGTTTTGATATATCATTATTTTCTATATCCAGAAAACAATAAATTGTTAAACATCAATATCATCTAGGTTAAGTATACGAACAACACAAATTCAAACATCAAAAAATATTTACATAAACATTATAATACAATAATTTAATCAAAAAATACAATTCAAAAAAAAATATTCAAAAGAATAGTTATATACTTAATATTTGAAAATCAAAGATATTTTTGCTAAAATTGTACTTACCTAGCCAAGGAGATCGACCATCTTTTTACGGATGGATCGATTGTTGAGCATGTGGTCGATCCGAAAATATTCTACAGTTTAATTAAATATCTAAAACATTTATTTCAACACTCAACGGATAGTTTTGCTAAATATGATAACTAGATAGCCAACAAAATTACAAAAAAGATATTTAAATAGTAAAAAATATATTAATTTAACGTGTTAAAATTTAAAAATAAATTTTAATTATGACATGCATCTTAACATTTATATAAATATATATCATACCTTAAATATAAATAATTTAACAATTTAAATTAGAAAAATAATAAAAATCCCGGGCGTAGCCCGGGCGTAGCCCGGATTAATCCCTAGTAACTCTATTTGTACCTAAGATCATTGACTTTTAATTAAATTAATCGGGTGACTATAAGGTTTCTTTGAATATGTCTTGTTTGAATAGTAAAATAAAGAAAGACTGCAACAGAAAAGGGGTTCATCAATGTAGTTAGTGTTGGCATGAATCTGAACCACCCCTCTAATTTGTCATATAAGCTACGGTTAACTAAAAGCTATTTCACATAAGCTATACGGTTAAAAAAAAAAGATAAAGCAAATTTTTGATACTCTTAAAATCTCCACTAAAGGCTTGAAGATTTGTGTGAACAAACAAAAATCTTCTTCTATTCTGTTTTCAATATTAGGATCGATGTAAACTGACAAGAATTCAACCCCTCTATGATTCACAACTCTTCATGTCATCGGTTTGTTGGTGGAAGAGAGCACAATGGTGACATTGTTGTTGTGAGGAAGTGTTGGAACCACCACGTCTTCAATTTTGAAGTTAAGGAAATGTTCATCCAACAATACAACCATCTTGTCTAGTTTCTCGGTGTTCTTAAGCACAAGTTCCACTAATGAAGCCACATGCTCAGATTTCAAATCCTTACGGTACTTGTTCCAAGAGGCTCCATCTTTTGATCTCCAGCATTTGTTCACGTTAAAGCCTTGTGATTTCAAGTACTTGTCAAGAAACTCCACCTGTATAATAGAAAATACAAAATCGGTTCATGGATATATTCGAACTCGATGATAGCTGTATAAAAGAGGTTAATGGTGAATATACCAGCATGTAGAAGCGAACCCTTCCTTCTACTACGGTTAACTTTTCTAAATCAGGTGAGTTTTGTAACAGTCTTTCTATGCCAGGAATAATATATTGACAGATCTCTGTATCAAGAGTCAATGCTTTGACCTTGAACATCGGGAAAGGAACACCATGAATCTCAGCAAGAGACAAAATCTAACAGAATAAACAATTCAAACGTTGATCGGTAAAAGAACACCAACTGAGTTTTAGGCATTAGAGACATTAGAGAATGCAATATATAATATGAGCCCAAAAACATATATACTTGAGTAAAGTTTTTTGTGACGTTTTTTTAACCATGTGATCTACCAAAAATTTTACCTGAGTAAAGTTTCTCCCAAGCGTAAGCTTCTCTGCGTTCTTTAACTTTTCTAGCATCTTTAGCACCATGCCTTGGAGAAAATCACCATTAAATTCACGGTACAATGAGTTTTTTGTGATGTCACAATTGCATGACTCCAGATTAGCTTCGGTCAAAGAAGCGACATCAACCAAAGTACATGATAACTGAGAGTCATGCAATTTTAGACAATGGATGTGTGGTGCCAAAATCTTCCTTGGCCCCTGAACCGGCAAGTGACGTATTACTTCTAATATTCTCAGACGTAGAAATTTGCTGAGATCAAGAATCTTTAGTTCACCGCATTCATACAATCTTAAGTATTTGAGAACCGGACAACCGGATAGAATCTTAGCTAAGAATTCATCAAAGAGACTACAATTAGTCAAGGATAATTTCTGCAAGGATGTCCAAGATACAGTGTACTCGAGAGAAAAAATCGTATGTCGATCATAGCTTAACGTAATGTCAAGTTGCTTGAAAGAATAAGTGTAGTAGAAGAAATCAGGAAGCTTATATTTATAATAATGATGAAGAAAATTCAGGGATAAATTCTCAACGTCGCGTGACATGGCGCCCTCGATCCAACTATCAATGTGGGGAATGTTCCCCATCATGGTGGTTATAATGAGGTGAAAACTCTTTGTCTTGGTAGCTTTGTAGCGAGTTAGGGTTTCGTTTACCGATGCTGCCGTCTGTGTATCCACATCTAAGGAGATAGAAGGTATATCGCACCATACATGCCTCCATCGTCTAGACAAGAGGGAAGTAGTTATGGCTAGTTTGGTTGGAATAAAGCATAGTATGTCTTGGAGGATCACATCTGGTAAAGTGCTGATCAAGTCTACATCTCCTTCGATTATCTTGTCGCCGGCCATCTTCATCTGGTACATATATTCTTAGAGCTCAACTTTTATGTATATGGCACTCTTAAAAACCATATATAATCTTATCTTTCTCAATCTTAGTGAACCTCATAGTATCTCACAGATTTTATATTAGTAGTTTAGTACTGTAATCTAGTTTTATTAAATAGATAACTTTTATTTTTAAACTTAAGCAACTCACATAATGGCATTTGGCAGTAAAATATCTAATGATTTTAATTTCACATAATGAAAACATTTGCTGGTTAATAAATAGTTTCAGATTCTCACGTATTTGTATTTAATTAAGTATATAATTTTTTATAAAATATTAATTTAATTTGGTTTAAAACTCAGTTAAGATACTTTCAAAATGAAGCTCTTTCTATATTTTATAAAACATTTATAATACAAAAACGTTAGAATCTGAAACTATTTATTTACCAAAATATGTTGTCATTATGTGAGTAGCTTATGGCAGATTTTAAGCTCTTCATTATGTTAATAAAGAGCTTCATTTTAAAAGTATCTTAACTGAGTTTCAAACCAAATTGAATTAATATTTTATAAAAAAATATATAGTTAATTAAATAAAAATACGTTAGAATCTAAAACTATTTAATAACCAACAAATGTAAAAAGAAAAATAGCTGAAAAAAATTTTTCGTTTCCAAACTAGCTTATAATGGCCAAAATGACCAAATTAAATTTCATTAAAGAGGTATAGCATAATTACGCTTATTTCTACAAACATATTAAATAGCTAAATATTTAAATAAATATTTTTAAACATTTGATTTTTTCTCTTTATTTTGGAAATTATTTTTTATAAAAAAATTTTTTAAAAAAATCTTTTAAATAATCTAGGAAACATTAATAAATGTGTTTGATAAGTTCTTGATTTTATGTTATATGCTTAATTAGAAAATATTACTGAATAAGTATAATATCTTCATAATATTTAGAAATATATTGATAAATATGTATAATATCTTCATAAAAATTTATTTAAATAAATTTGTTTAAGAAAAAAAAGAGTTGAATTATTTCAAGTATCAAATGTTTCTTGTTAATGAGTAAGGAAAGGTTGAATAGGAATCATTGTGGGTTTATAAAAAAAGAAAATTATCTATGCAAGAATCAGTTAAAGAAAGTATTGTAAAGAATGATTTAGGTCATTTGATGGTGATCTTATTTGGTTAGTCAAAATCAACATCACATGACCGTTTATTTATTTGCCTTAGTCTAAGATCACCATCAAATGATGGTTTATTTATTTGGCTTAGTCAAAGATCACCATCAAAGGACATTAAAAGTTTAGGAGAGATTATTGGGAGATGAATTTGTGTAGAGTTTGTGAATTTTGAGAGTTAATAGATTTTTAAAAATTTATATACGTTGACTTATGAAATTTGATCATAACTTTTTTAGATTGATATAAATTTTCAAGAATTTTTATTACATCTTTTCTATCATTTTTTTTTGTAAAATAAATATAGAATCTATTTATTTTCTAAATTATATAGCATGATTATTGATTTTGTTCTTTCAAATTAAAAAGAAAATAATACCGATACATACAAAATTGAAAAAATAAATAAATAGCTATTTAAAAAAAATTGTCACAAAAAGAGCATAAGAAAAAAGAAAATGACCAGAAGAAGTTTCATTAAAAAGGTAAAAGACTAATTTACCCCTTGCTATATAGATGTATAAGTAATAAAAAATAATAAAGAGTTGTTTTATATAATTTTGAATTATATGTTTTTAAATTGGAACATTTTTATTATTTTTCTATTTTTTTTCAAAAATATTTTTTTCAAATTTTCTTTTTAAAATTCGAAAATGTTTTTTGAAACTATTTAAAAAAAATATTTTAAAATAAGTTTTTTAAATGTAATTATTAATATTTTTATTAAAACAATAATATTACTAAAAATAATTATGTATTCAAAAATGTAATAGTATATAAATGTAGTGAATTATAGTTTTGAACATATAATTTGGATTTAAGGTACAATAGATATTTGGTAAGAATAATTATTTTGTTTTCTAGTTTTTTACCACAAGGATTTTGAAAATCACATGGATACATATGATATTTTGAAAGTCGAGTCTTATGAGTAAAAATGAATAGAATTCATCTCCCAATAACACTAGATTTAGTTAGAATTAGAGAATCAATAATAACTAAATTTTTTGAATAATAAAAAATTTGAATGGATTTTGAAATTTTTTAAACCAATAACAATGGATAGTACTAAGATTTTTGAAATCCAATAACCAATAACAATGGATTCTTAAAAATTTTAAAATTCATGAGAATGGATTTCATGTATTTAAAATTCATGAAAATTTTAAATTCATTTTTCTCTAACTACTTTTTCTAATTTCTTTAAATCTTTTTATTTTAAAAACATAATATATTTTGACAATAATTTTTTTTTAAAATATCGAATTTGAAATAATAAAATTCTATTGGTTGATGAACGTAGAGGTTCATTCAAGAATAACTCTATTTGTACCTAAGATCATTGACTTTTAATTAAATTAATCGGGTGACTATAAGGTTTCTTTGAATATGTCTTGTTTGAATAGTAAAATAAAGAAAGACTGCAACAGAAAAGGGATTCATCAATGTAGTTAGTGTTGGCATGAATCTGAACCACCCCTCTAATTTGTCATATAAGCTACGGTTAACTAAAAGCTATTTCACATAAGCTACACGGTTAAAAAAAAAAGATAAAGCAAATTTTTGATACTCTTAAAATCTCCACTAAAGGCTTGAAGATTTGTGTGAACAAACAAAAATCTTCTTCTATTCTGTTTTAAATATTAGGATCGATGTAAACTGACAAGAATTCAACCCCTCTATGATTCACAACTCTTCATGTCATCGGTTTGTTGGTGGAAGAGAGCACATTGGTGATATTGTTGTTGTGAGGAAGTGTTGGAACCACCACGTCTTCAATTTTGAACTTATGGAAATGTTCATCCAACAATACAACCATCTTGTCTAGTTTTTCGGTGTTCTTAAGCACAAGTTCCATTAATGAAGCCACATGCTCAGATTTCAAATCCTTACAGTACTTGTTCCATGCGGCTCCATCTTTTGATCTCCAGCATTTGTTCACGTTAAAGCCTTGGGATTTCAAGTATTTGTCAAGAAACTCCACCTGTATAATAGAAAATACAAAATCGGTTCATGGATATATTCGAACTCGATGATATCTGTAAAAAAGAGGTTAATGGTGAATATACCCGCATGTAGAAGCGAACCCTTCCTTCTACTACGGTTAACTTCTCTAACTCAGGTGGGTTTTGTAACAGTCTTTCTATGCCAGGAATAATATATTGACAGATCTTTTTTTTTTTTTTTTGATCAAATATATTGACAGATCTCTGTATCAAGAGTCAATGCTTTGACCTTGAACATCGGGAAAGGAACACCATGAATCTCAGCAAGAGACAAAATCTAACAGAATAAACAATTCAAACGTTGATCGGTAAAAGAACACCAACTGAGTTTTAGGCATTAGAGACATTAGAGAATGCAATATATAATATGAGCCCAAAAACATATATACATGAGTAAAGTTTTTTGTGACGTTTTTTTAACCATGTGATCTACCAAAAATTTTACCCGAGTAAAGTTTCTCCCAAGCGTAAGCTTCTCTGCGTTCTTTAACTTTTCTAGCATCTCTAGCACCCTGACTTGGAAAAAATCACCATTAAATTCACGGTACAATGAGAGAAGGGAAATTTCCAGATTAGCTTCGGTCAAAGAAGCGACATCAACCAAAGTACATGATAAGTGAGAGTCATGCAATTTTAGACAATGGATGTGTGGTGCCAAAATCTTCCTTGGCCCCTGAACCGGCAAGCGACGTATTACTTATAATATTCTCAGACGTAGAAATTTGCTTAGATCAAGAATATTTAGTTGACCGCATTCATACAATCTTAAGTATTTGAGAACCGGACAACCGGATAGAATCTTAGCTAAGAGTTCATCAAAGAGACTACAATTAGTCAAGGATAATTTCTGCAAGGATGTCCAAGATACAGTGCACTCGAGAGGAAAAATCGTATGTCGATCATTGTTGAGATACGTCTAGATAAGTCCTATGTTTATGGAGAATATTATGTAGATATTATAGATAAGTACCAATATTGTTGGGAAACATATCTTGAGTTGTACGTATGTATATAAGGAGATCTCCTCCCATTGAATAAAGCACACAGTTTATCTAAAGCTCTCGTTTACTTTACATGGTATCAGAGCCACACATACTTTAAATTTCTTTTTTTCGTTTATCATGGGTGAGAAATCCGATTCCGTTGTTGCCGTGGTGAAGAAGTTACCTTTGCCGTATGTACTGGCGTCTTCGGACAATCCAGGGGTTTCAATCTCGCCTGTGCAGCTTACTGGAGAAAACTATGCTGAATGGGCCTCCGAGTTGGAGAACTCCTTGCGCGCGAAGCGTAAATTTGGTTTCGTTGATGGAACGTTGCCAAAACCATCAGCTGATTCTGATGATCTTGATGCATGGAATACGGTGAATTCTATGGTAATTGGGTGGATAAGGACATCAATCTCGCCTAAGATTCGCTCAACTGTTACGTTTGCGTCTGATGCTCACAAGTTGTGGAGTGATTTGATGCAGCGTTTCTCGATTGGGAACGCGGTGCGTGCTCATCAGATACGGGCCGAGTTGGCTGCGTGTAGACAAGACGGTATGAGCGTTATGGACTACTTTGGAAAGCTCTCCATCAGGTGGGAGGAGTTGCTTACTTACAAACCATTGCCGAAGTGTACATGCTCTGCTCTACAGAATATTGTGAAGGAGCATGAAGAAGAGAGTGTCCATCAGTTCTTGATGGGTCTTGATGAAGTTAGATTTGGAAATGTGGTGACAAATATAATATCCATGGAGCCACTTCCTGATCTTAATAGTGTTTATCAACGGGTCGTTCGTGAGGAAAGAAGAATGGCATCTGCTCGATCTGACGCAAAATCAGAGGTGGTTGGTTTTAGCGCAAAGACAGAGCAAGATTTGGTTAGCGGTTTCAATGCAGCTGCTTTAACTACTGCTCGTTCAGCGATCGTCTGTTCACATTGTGGTCGCAGTGGTCACGAGAAGAAAGAGTGTTGGCAGATTATTGGTTTTCCTGAATGGTGGTTGGAGAAAAATCAAAATCAATCTGATCGTGGGAACAGATCTTTGAACTCTAGAGGAAGAGGAGGTTCTTCTATGCGAGGACGAGGGGGACGTGGTAGTTCTTCTCAGCAGCAACAGTCTCAGTACCAGTCTAATGCTGCACAAGCTCCAGCTTCTGGTACATTCCCAACGTTTACCGCCGAGCAATGGGCGTCGCTCTCACAACTGCTCGAGCAACAGAAACCAACTCCAGTTCCTGATCGTTTGAACGGTAAGGTTCAGACTGGTGAAGTCATACTTGACTCAGGGGCATCGCACCATATGACTGGTGATGTTCATGTCCTCGAGTCAGTAAAATCTATTCCGCCTGTTCCTGTCTCCTTTGCTGACGGGAGTGTGGTTTATGTGACCAAGTGTGGTTGCTTGTCTTTGTCGAAAGATATCTCTTTGGAGAATGTGTTATTTGTTCCAAACTTGAACTGTACCCTGCTCTCAGTTGCCAAGATGTTAAAGCAAACTGGTTGTTTCGCGGTTTTCACTGACACATTGTGTATATTGCAGGACCGTTTTACGAGGATCCTGAT
The DNA here is from genome assembly GCF_000309985.2 of Brassica rapa. NCBI lineage: Eukaryota > Viridiplantae > Streptophyta > Magnoliopsida > Brassicales > Brassicaceae > Brassica > Brassica rapa. The sequence goes on along the minus strand of NC_024799.2, from coordinate 21,576,792 downwards.
TGGAGCCGGTGAAGTAAGGAATGGTGTTTATGTTTATCGAGGAGTCACGATCGCCAGGAGTCACAGAGTAAGAGCTGCTGAGGATCAAGCATTGTGGCACAGGCGTTTGGGACATCCAGCTTTTGGTGTTTTGAGTTTTTTACCGTTTATCTTTAGTGTTAAGAACGTCCATGACAAGTTTGGTGGATGTGAAGTATGTTTTAAGTCGAAACAAACTCGCGAAGTTTTCCATGAAAGTTATAATAAAGCATCTGAAAGTTTTGGTTTAATTCATGTAGACCTTTGGGGTCCTTATCGGATTCCTACTTCGTGTGGCGCAAAGTATTTTTTGACCATTGTTGATGATTTTTCGCGAGCTGTGTGGATATATTTATTGCTTGAGAAAAGCGAGGTGTGTACGGTGCTACCAGATTTTTGTGCCATGGTTCATCGACAGTTTGGAAAGCTTGTCAAGATTATCCGATCAGATAACGGGTCCGAGTTCTTATGTTTGTCACGTTACTTCAATGAAAACGGTATTCTCCATCAGATCTCCTGCGTCGCTACTCCTCAGCAAAACGGGAGGGTCGAGAGAAAGCATAGGCACATCTTGAACGTGGCCAGATCATTGTTGTTTCAATCAAATTTACCTACAAAGTTTTGGGGGGAGAGCATACTGACGGCAGCACACGTGATCAATAGGACTCCATCTAGTCTGTTGAATGGCAAGTCGCCCTATGAATGTTTATATGGAGAGAAGCCATCCTACTCTACTATCAAAACATTTGGATGCTTGTGCTACGTTAGTAAGTACAGTCGAGACAAGGACAAGTTAGGTGAGAGGAGTTTAAAGTGCATTTTTGTAGGATATCCTTATGGGAAGAAGGGATGGCGTCTGTACGATCTCCAGAGTCACAAGTTTCTTATCTCGCGAGATGTTGTGTTCGATGAGGGGACGTTCCCGTACTGTGAAAATGAAACAGAGTCCTCTGTTCAAATTCCTATGATTGCTGCTCCAGTTGATGATGATGATGTCTCTGAACATCGGGAGAGTAGTGCAACACCAGCACCAGTGGAGATGTCTGTTGCGACACCTGTGTTACCGGCAGTAGGGTCGCAAGTGGCATATGAGACTCAGGATGAGCCGCAAGTTGAGCCGCAAGTTGAGCCTGAGACTCATGATGAAGTGCTCGAAGTTTCAGCAACTACTGAGATGGGTAGAGGTCAGCGCCAAAAGACTACTTCAGTGCGACTTAAAGACTATGTCACGTACAATGCAAAGGCATTGACATCTACTCTCGATAAACATACACCTCCAGACCTCATCGGCTCCCAGACCTCACAAACGAGTCCAGGTACTCCCTATCCCATTGAGCATTATATAACAGATGACATGTTTTCTGCGTATCATCGTGTTTTCTTAGCAGCAGTATCTGCTGGGGTTGAGCCTAAAAGTTTCAAAGAAGCTATGGAGGATGAGATCTGGCGTAATGCTATGTCATGTGAGATTACATCTCTCGAAGGACAGCACACTTGGGATCTTACACATCTCCCTCCGGGCAAAACAGCTCTTATCAGTATGTGGGTCTATAAACTGAAATTCAATGCTGATGGAACAGTAGAAAGACCTAAGGCACGTCTGGTGGTGTGCGGAAACAGACAAGTTGAAGGGGTGGACTACGGTGAGACCTTTGCTCCTGTTGCTAAGCTTACGACAGTACGCACTTTATTTAAAATTGCAGCAGTCAAAGGATGGGAGGTTCATCAGATGGATGTGTGCAACGCTTTCCTTCATGGTGATTTTGAGGAGGAAGTGTACATGAGACCGCCACCAGGATATAAAACTGATGATCCGACACTGGTGTGTAAGCTCCGCAAGTCGCTGTACGGTCTCAAGCAGGCTCCCAGATGTTGGTTCGCGAAGCTAAGTCAAGCGTTGTTGAAGTTTGGTTTTATACAGTCTTATGAAGACTATTCTCTCTTCACATACATTAGAGGGGAGGACAGTTTGCGAGTTCTTATATATGTGGATGATTTGATCATATGCTGCAACAACTTAGGCATGTTGGTCAAGTTTAAGGAATATCTCAGTAACTGTTTTCGAATGAAAGATCTTGGCAAAGCCAAGTATTTCCTTGGTATTGAGGTTTCAAGAGGGACAGGCGGTTTCTTTCTCTCTCAACGAAAATATGCCCTCGATATCATTGCAGACGCTGGGCTTCTCGGGTGTAAGCCTCTTTCTATTCCGGTGGAGCAGAACCACACGTTGCTGTCTGATAAAAGTCCCTTCTATGAAGAACCGGTTCGGTTTAGACGTATAGTGGGTCGTCTAGTCTACTTATGCATCACACGACCAGAGCTTTGCTATGCAGTGCATGTGTTATCACAAGTGATGCATCAACCACGTAAGGGTCACTGGGATGCTGTGGTAAGGGTCCTTCGTTATCTCAAAGGCACGCCTGGTCAAGGTATCATGTTAACTTCGGAGAGCTCGCTCCGAGTACAAATTTGGTGTGATTCTGATTGGAACTCGTTTCCTCGCACTCGTCGGTCTTTGTCTGCGTTTGTAGTTCAGATTGGTGGTTCTCCAGTTGCATGGAAGACAAAGAAACAAGACACGGTGTCGCATTCTTCGGCGGAGGCCGAGTACAGAGCCATGTCAGATGCTCTCAAGGAGTTAAAATGGATGAAACGTTTACTTGCAGATTTTGGCGTTTATCAGAATGGGCCAATGGATATGTATTGCGATAGCAAGTCAGCAATATACATCGCTGCTAACCCGGTGTTTCACGAACGAACAAAACATATTGAGTCAGACTGTCATGCGGTTCGTGATGCTGTGAAGAGTCGTCTGATTACCACACGCCATGTACGGACTACTGAGCAATTGGCGGACATACTTACTAAAGGGTTGGGGCGGTATAGCTTTGATTACATATTGTCCAAGTTGGGAGTTTGTGACTTACACTCTCCAACTTAAGGGGGAGTGTTGAGATACGTCTAGATAAGTCCTATGTTTATGGAGAATATTATGTAGATATTATAGATAAGTACCAATATTGTTGGGAAACATATCTTGAGTTGTACGTATGTATATAAGGAGATCTCCTCCCATTGAATAAAGCACACAGTTTACCTAAAGCTCTCGTTTACTTTACAATCATAGCTTAACGTTATGTCAAGTTGCTTGAAAGAAGAAGTGTTGTAGAAGAAATCAGGAAGCTTATATTTATAATAATGACGAAGAAAATCCAGGGATAAATTCTCAACGTTGTGTGACATGGCGCCCTCGATCCACCTGTCAATGTGGGGAATGTTCCCCATCATGGTGGTTATAATGAGGTGAAAACTCTTTGTCTTGGGAGCTTTGTAGCGAGTTAGGGTTTCGTTTACCGATGCTGCCGTCTGTGTATCCACATCTAAGGAGATAGAAGGTATCTCACACCATACATGCCTCCATCGTCTAGACAAGAGGGAAGTAGTTATGGCTAGTTTGGTTGGAATAAAGCATAGTATGTCTTGGAGGATCACATCTGGTAAAGTGCTGATCAAGTCTACATCTCCTTCGATTATCTTGTCGTCGGCCATCTTCATCTGGGACATATATTCTTAGAGCTCAACTTTTATGTAATCTTATCTTTCTCAATCTTAGTGAACCTCATATTATCTAACAGATTTTATATTAGTAGTTTAGTACTGTAATCTAGTTTTATTAAATTATTTTTAAACTTAAGCTACTCACATAATGGCATTTGGCAGTAAAATATCTAATGATTTTAATTGTCACATAAAAACAGATTCATTTTGAAAGTATCTTAACTGAGTTTTAAACCAAATTAAATTAATATTTTATAAAAAATTATATACTTAATTAAATACAAATATGTTAGAATCTGAAACTATTTATTAACCAACAAATGTAAAAATAAAAATAGCCGAAAACAAATTTTCGTTTCCAAACTAGCTCATAATGGCCAAAATGACCAAATTAAATTTCATTAAAGAGGTAAAGCACAATTACACTTTTTCTACAGACATATAAAATAGCTAAATATTTAAATAAATATTTTTAAACATTTGATTATTTCTCTTTAATATTATTTTGGAAATTATTTTTTTATAAAAATTTAAAATTGTTTTTCTTTTAAATAATATAGGAAACATTACTAAATATGTTTTATAAATTCTTGAATTTAAGTTATATGCTTAATTAGAAAATATTACTGAATAAGTATAATATCTTCATAATATTTAGAAATATATTGATAAATATGCATAATATCTTCATAAAAATTTATTTTTAATAAATTTGTTTAAGAAAAAAAATAAAGAAGTTGAATTATTTCAAGTATCAAATGTTTCTTGTTAATGAGTAAGAAAAGTTTGAATAGGATTCATTGTGGGTTTTTTTTTTGTCATTATGGTGATTCAAATAGTGTATCGCAAGTACAAGACTTGGAAACTAAGAAACAATTTGGAACCAATAGGCCCTGAAAGATAACCCCAAACAGTTGGGAAAACCAAAGTAAAGGCAACTTCAAAATGCTAAAAGAACACAGGAGGCGCCAGCAAGTGCAGAGAAGTTTAGTTGTCCCGAGTTGCTTCCATCAGTAGGAATGAACTAAGCCACTGCGGACCAGACCTTGCCACATACGATTGATGGCGATGATCCCTTATCACACTACACGCAATTTCATATGCCGCAACATTACTTGAAACAGGAACCATTAGCAATCTACTTCCCACCAGTGAGTGGACGGCTCTGAGAATATCATAACAGACTTGATATGTACATGGGTGATCAAGAGGATTGGTAAGAGCACCAGCAGCTTCAGTCGAGGAAAATTCAATCATGACATTTTTAAACTTGAGGTCTTTCATAGCTTCTGTTGACCGAGTAAGAGCAAGAAGACACCCTGCAAAGAAGTAACTCCAAAAAGGAAAATTATGTATGCAAGAATCAGTTAAAGAAAGTATTGTAAAGAATGATTTGGGTCATTTGAGTGATCTTATTTGGTTAGTCAAAATCACCATCAAATGACATTTTATTTATTTGGCTTAGTCCAAGATCACCATCAAATGATGGTTTATTTATTTGGCTTAGTCAAAGATCACCATCAAAAGACAATAACTAAAATTTATTCTAAATTAATTGTAAATGCATGACTAGTTTGGATGACAATACACATCTGAAAGCTAAAGAATTTTTCATTCTTAGCTACAGTTTTAATTAGCGTACCAAATCCAAAAATTTGAACTGAACATGATCCGATAAAAATGAATTTGAACCAATTTGAACTTAAAAATATTTTGTTCTACAGTATTTTGGGTTATAGGTTTTATCCGAACTGAATCCAAACCTGATCTCAAACCCAAATGTATATTCGGAAAGTCTGAAATATTAAAAATCTCAAAAGAATTTGTTCTAAATCCGATGTCGATCCATAATAGGTATCCAAAGTACACTAAGATATTATTAAGTACCTGAAATAATCATATATTACATGAATTATTAATTCAAATACTTAGTTTAATATATGTTTTTGATATTTGGTCAATATTGATGTTTTTATGTTTTGACAATTGCATTTGAAGTTCAGTTATAATAAGTTTGCTTCTAAATTTTAAACAATGTTTCTTAAGTTTATAGAGTTGATAGTTGTTAATTTTATTGTATGTTTTATTATGTATGATTTTCGCTCTTACAAAGCTTTTATTTGCCATGATATGTCTCATGTTGTCACATATAGTACCAGGACAAGTCTCGTATGAATGATAGATAGACGAGTCTCCGAAAATTATTTTAAAAAACAACAATATGGTTTGAGAAAGTTAATACACAAATTCATTGAATAGATTAGAAATATATTGAGTTTAATCAAGTACATGATAATATTTTTAGAAATTGATAATCCGATTAATATCAGGAACCGAATTTATTTTAGATTTAACCAGATCTTGGTCATGTGACTAAGTCGGGACCGAATCCAGACCAAATCCGATCCGGACTTTTATAATATCTGCTGAAATCATGAATCTATAAACTCAAAATTCCAATGAACCGAGCTGAACCTCGATTGCTCAGCCTAGTTTTAATTGAAGGAAGAAAAATAGACTTTTTAAAAGAAAAGAGAAAATAAAAATAGCAAGTGAGATTTTTGTATTGCTAGGGGCTGTTAAAAATCCTAAACCATTCTAAAGCAAAAGATGTTTTCGATCGCAACTTCTTCGTCTTCCCAACTCTTCAATTTTCAAAATTCTCCGAAATCCTTTATCCCCGTCATGTCAGCGGCGTCTGGGTTCAAAACCCTGACGGAGAATTTCACTGTGAAGGTTCGTAAAGCAGAGAACCGCGAACTGAACGTCCCCCTGCTCTCCCCCTTCACCATCGCTTCGTCGCGCCTCGATTCCGTCGGAAACGTCGCGATTCGGATCGAGCTCAGCGGCGGATGCGTCGGCTGGGGAGAAGCTCCGATTTTACCCTCGGTGACGGCGGAGGATCAGCTCACGGCCATGGTTAAATCCCGGGAAGCTTGCGAGCTTCTCAGAGAGTTGCCGGAGATGAAGCTGGGTCACGTTCTTGAGGAGATCGGCGGGATTCTACCTGGGCATCGATTTGCATCTGTAAAGTCTCAAGCTTTTTAGTTCTTAGCTTGTTTTTTGCTTAAAGCGTTTAACTTTCATTGTAAATGTATTTGATGAAGAGAATGCTGTTTAATGGATGTGAAAGGTAAGAGCGGGGGTGGAGATGGCTATGATTGATGCTGCTGCTAAGAGCGTTGGAGTTCCCTTGTGGAAACTCTTTGGTGGTGCTTCGAATACAATCACCACCGATATTACAGTTTGGTTCTAACTAACTCTTCCTGTGGTACATACAGTTCCCTTCATTTTCTTGTGTTTGTTTCATGATGGAACTGTAAAGGAACATTATTCAAGTATAGTTTCTCATAGATGTGGATTTGAATGATCTTTCTATGTTCAGATTCCGATAGTTTCTCCAGCTGAAGCTTCATACTTGGCTGCAAAGTACAGAGAAGAAGGGTTTAAAACCTTGAAGCTCAAGGTTGGGAAGAACCTCAAGGCTGATATAGAAGTTCTCCAGGCTATACGTGAAGTCCACCCTACTTGTTCCTTCATTTTGGATGCAAATGAGGGTTATAAAACAGAGGAAGCTGTTGAAGTTCTCCAAAAGCTTCATGGTAAAAACATAACTTTTAATCATTTGCTGGTCTTCAGATATTTAGCCAAGCTCATAACCTGAAGTTGTGTGATTGTTTTTGCTAGAAATGAAGGTTACACCAGTTCTCTTTGAACAGCCTGTCCACAGAGACAATTGGGAAGGTCTCAGGCATGTGACTCGAGTTGCAAAGGACAGATTTGGAGTCTCGGTTGCAGCAGACGAGAGTTGTAGAGACTTGACTGATCTCAAGAGAATCATAAAAGATGATGTTGTAGATGTTGTTAACATCAAACTCGCTAAAAGCGGTGTCCTCGAGGCCCTTGTGGTGATAGAATTGGCTAGATCGTCTGGAATTGAGCTTATGATAGGGGGAATGGTGGAGACTAGACTAGCAATGGGGTTCTCCGGTCACCTTGCTGCTGGCATTGGGTGTTTCAGGTACTGAATATGTAAAAAGACCTCGTTTCTTGTTAATCTGAATGTTAAGATTCTAACAAGTTTAGAGGTTATATGCAGATTCATCGACTTGGACACTCCACTTCTTCTAGCTGGTGATCCCGTTCAAGGTGGCTACAAAGGTAATACTCTTTGATTTCTTCATCTTGCAGCTTGTCCTGTTAAAAATATGCATGGCGTGTATCCCCATCTTTTGTTCAAACTTAACCACTAATGAACTAGTCATGTGAAACGCTAACCATCGATTAAGATTCAAAGTCTAATGAGGGTGGTTTTTGTTGGCAGCACTGGGTGCTGTCTATGAGTTTACAGATGAAGGCGGTCACGGAGGATATCTTCACTGAATGCACTGGCTTTGTGAGGAGTCTACTAGAGTCCTTGTTTATGTAGTTCATAATGAACCAACCTCAAGTTTGATGTTAGTTTTTGTGCTTAAAAAAAGCATTACACCTTGTCCTAAATTTTCAGTTTCCGTTAAATAAGAGAATGTAACTTGCAAGCTTTGTAACATGTTTCCAAATAAATGTAAGACATTCATCCCATTGAACTGATTGGTTTGTTTCTGAAACACACACAACAAAGAGTCATATAAGACCATCGTCTATCTTCAATCCACTTCTATTTTCATCTTTATATATTTTTTTTTAAATAGAAAAATTCTATTATAGAAATAGATTTGTTGCAAACTTGTAATATATACCTATATAATAGAATTTTTCTATTTATAAGAAAAAAAATATAGAGAATTGTTATTTTCATTTCTAAAAATAAAAACAAAAAGTAGAATCTTATTATAATACATACATTGGAGCAAATTTATTTTTATAATAGAGATTTCTATTTTAGAGATGTACATTGGAGATGCTCTAACTCAACATAATTTATACTTTTAAGTATTGGGTATTACATTTTCAGAGTTATTCATTGTTACCATTTACATAGTATCTTGGAGTTTTATCTCTTTTTTAGCCAACAGTTTACTGTAGTCACTAACTAAAATCATTATTATATATTGAAGGTAATGATGAGATTATTTAGGAGATAAATATAAGTTATATGACATATAAATATGTAATTAGTTGAGGTGTTTATCCTAACCAAGTCGGTTAAAGAGGTTGTATAAATACTCTTGTACGTACATGATAAGTTTGTTATGGTATCAGAGCCAGTCCAACACTCTGACCAATTAATCCGGCCCAGACAGTGGTCCGATCATCCCACGAATTGATAGCCCAAAGAAAGCTCAATTACTTCGAAATTTCTAGAAAAATAAAGCATTGTCTCGAAGGGAGTATGATGGCTTATGCAAGATTAATGGTTATACGCACCATTATCTCGAAGGAGGGTATTGGAGAGAAGATCTCACATTAGAAATATGAATGGGAATTGAATAATATATAAGAGACTTAAGCCAAGTCACTTAAAGGTTTCGGGTTTCAACATTCATATGCAGATTATTCCTTGTTCGTTTATTCAAAAGGGAACGTGGAACTTCGGGTGCTCATTTATGTCGATGATTTACTAATATGTGGAAATGACATCGATTTTTTGAGAAAATTCAAAGATCATTTAGGGAGATGCTTTCATATGAAAGACTTAGGAAAGTTAAAGTATTTTTTAGGCATTGAAGTTGGTCGTAGAGCAGAAGGCTTCATGCTTACGCAACACAAGTATACTCTTGATTTGGTCGCAGATGTTGGACTACTAGGCTCGAAACCGGCTGCTACACCTATGGAAATACAACACAAGTTAGCTCTGGATTTGAGTCTGTTTTTGAGTGATGCTGAGAAATACGGGAGGTTGGTTGGTCGTTTGATTTACTTGTCCATTACGCGACCGAATATTTCGTATGCAGTGCATATTCTGTCGCAATTTATGCAGAAACCTCGAGAGATGCGGTGGGATGCTGCTATGAGGGTTGTTCGCTATCTGAAAGGAACAGCTGGTCAAGGGATATTGTTGAGATCTCAGGTTGATACGAGTTTGTCTGTCTACTGCGACGCAGACTGGTCTGCATGTCATGCTTCTAGACGGTCTCTGAGTGCGTATGTGGCATTGGTTGGTGATTCGCCGGTGTCGTGGAAGACTAAGAAGCAGGGAGTTGTGTCACATTCATCAGCTGAGTCGGAGTACAGGTCAATGGCGCAAGCAACTAGAGAAATAAAGTGGCTCAGGAGGCTGTTGCGTGACTTGGGGGCTCCACAATGAAAACCAACTAAGTTGTTTTGTGATAGCAAATCGGCTATACATATAGCGGCCAATCCAGTGTTCCATAAAAGAACCAAACACATAGAATCTGATTGCCATCAAGTCAGGGATGCGATACAAGATAAACTGTTTGAGACGGTCCATGTCAGAACAACTGAGCAACTAGCGGATGTCTTGACTTGGAAGTGCAGTTTGAGTCCTTGTTGTTCAAGTTGGGAGTACGAAACTTTCATCTTCCCAACTTGAGGGTATTGGAGATAATGATAAGATTATTAGGAGATAAGTATAAGTTGTGAGACAGATAAATATGTAATTAGTTGAGATGTTTATTCTAATCCCAAGTCGGTTAAGGAGGTTGTATAAATACTCTTGTACGTACATGAATAAGATCAAGCAATTCTATAAGCTTACATTATATAAATAGAAAATACGAAAATAGTATAACACAATTGGAAATGAAAAGAGTTACTTTTTCAAGAGAGGAAAGTTCAAAATGAGATGTTCTTGCGGAGAAAAGAGACTGTACAGTGGTAGTAGGTGTGGTGGTGACTGGTGAGGCGTGGAAATCTCAATAGATGTTATATCTGGTAAAGGTCCAATTACAAATCAGATTAATTGTATTTTAAAGTTTTGAACTATGAAAATGTTAGCACTAGAATTTTTTTTTGAACAGCCGTTGTTTTTATTTCTAAAGATCACAAGTAAGAGTACATTGCTAGAGCCATAAAACAAAGCTAACAAGCTAAACAGAGTTGGCAATAGATAATTCTACAAATATTTCCTGATTTTTTTTATAAATTGTTTTTTCTTCTGACAATAACCAGGATAAGCTAAAAGAAACACAATCCAAAAAAAACTTTTTTTTTTATCATCTTTCATCTCCAACAAGCATACAATATATTTTCATATAAGCGGGGCAATAATAACAATACAAATCGTGACACTACTCACTAGGCGTGAGAATCTTAAAGTTCATATCACGATCGATGCTTTGGACCCACACTTTTTTATTACTCAATAAAAAAATTGGTAAACATCAAAATTCAAAGTCGAAGACACATGTTTGTATGAGCTACAACTTCAACAACCAATGTGTGAACATGTTTTTTAGTGATCAGCTACTCCTACACTACACACCAAACTTTTGCATGTTCTACCTCCACAAGTGTTTTTGGATCATGATCATATACGCTCTTGCTTCTTCTTTTCATGCTACATTAATGATCTTTCTCCAACGAATGTACACGTTTGAGCTATACATCTTCTAGCTATGTAGACCTTCACAAGATGTTTTGACAAAATCTAGTTGCCTAAGAATACTCAACAACTAATCTTTCCATTAATTTACTACAATTGCGCCAAAAGAAAGAAAACTACAAAAGACGAAGTTTCAATGATTGATTGAGGCAATGATTATCCCCAAACGCACGCTTCTTCTCAAGATATCATCATTTTGTATACGAAAACTATTTGATTATTGATTCTGTTAACATAGTAATTAGTTAGGTTCATATATACATATATACAAGTGCATTTCTCCAAAATATTATTACTATCACAGTGTGTGTGAGGTTGATAGAAGTAATGATGACGAGCCGGCAATATATATTGGGACGACACAAGTACCATCACCGAAAGTCCTCTTCGCCTCCCAAGTCCACGCTTCGACCCCACTTTTCATTTGTTTATGTTTTATTTTTGTTCGGTAAACCTAACACGTTATGGTGTGCTTATTACGATCATGTTAAAATGGTTATGATATCATGTGTGTTTGATAGTAAAAACATCGTTATACTAATTCGTATTAGTCAGTTGTTTTTCTTTGGTTGACAATCTACATATATGAGTTTCTAAGTGCATCTTTCCCCACTTTTAGTGCTCCTTCTCCACTTGGAAATAAAAAGAGGCGTATATAAGTCTAAGAACCCACAAGAAAAGTATTATTTGAAATTTGTATGCTTTTCCCTAATTTTGGCCATTAATCTTGATTGTTTAATGTTCCTTGAGTAGCCAAAAACTCCACAAACCAATTTCTCCCATATATCTCCTTTTATTTGTAAGAGTATCGATCTTCAAAAAATGCTTATAGCTCAGTATTTATGATTCACAACTCGAATTTAAACTGGCTTGAATGATGACAGCATTTTTTTTTTTTTTTTGAACTTAGCTTATGACAACATTTTGTTGTCAAAAAAAAGTAATGATAACAACATTTTCAGAAACTATTAAGTAATGAATTTATTCGCCTCCGGCACACATATAACACACAACACAACTTATCGATGTTTAGTTTTTGATCAAACACTTGACTACAGAAACTACTACATTTTTTTTTAACACATCAGAAACTACTACATTATTTTTTACATGTATTAGTCCAAAGCTGAACTAAAATGATAAGACGCCGCCCTATAAGCAAGCGCACTAATAGATTAATATTTTGAATAAAAATTTCAATCCATGTTTCTTAATAAATTTTTATTTATGAAATACTAACAAAGTGTGTGTTTCAAAAAAAAAAACAAAAAATACTAACAAAGTGTAGAAAAATGTAAAAAAATTTTTTATCACTTTCCGGCTCTATAAAAAGGAAGAGATGCACATATCAAAAACCACAAATACCAGAGCACACTTCCATAAACTTTCAGAACAAACAAAAGAAGAAGAAGAAGAAGAAAAATGGTGATGATCAAGGCTACATGGGTTTCCATCTTCGCCATCGCGGCGGTTCTCCTAGTGATTCTAGCCCCGGCGGCAGAAGCAGTGACGTGCTCGCCAATGCAGCTAAGCCCATGTGCGCAGGCGATAACGTCGTCTTCTCCACCGTCAGCGTTGTGCTGCGCGAAGCTGAAGGAACAGAAGCCATGCCTATGTGGGTACATGAGAAACCCTAGCCTCCGTCGCTTCGTCAGCTCTCCCAACGCTCGTAAAGTCTCTAACCGCTGCAAGCTCCCCATCCCAAGGTGTTGAAAACTCAAAAAACCAAACAGCGTTTGCTATTTGCGATCATCCTATACGTGTTTCAATCCTACTTTTGGTGTGTGTGTCTAAGATTGTTCATTATGATCATGAAGTAGTAGTCTAAAGTAAGTGTTACCCTTAAGAATAACAATGTGTGATGATGCTTGTATGCATCTTATTTCAACTTTTGTTTTTGCTGTCTTATTCTGGTTTATTATCAACTAGTTTTGGCCCCATGCTACGCATGGGAATATTGTTTTGTTACAGAAATACCAAATTTCAGTTTTATATAAATTGTATAATATAACTTGATTTATCTGAAGGAGATGAATATACATAAACAAACCATTAACACACATCTATTATTTGATTAACCACAAACATACTGAGTTATTGCGATTGTGTAAGCCATATAAACTAAAAAGCCAGAACTTTTTATCATCACCATTCAAAATAAGCATATTCAAGCAAATTGAGAACTTTTTAATCAATTTTGAAAAGTTGATGGACTTGTTTTGTTAACGTTTATTTATTTCACCATGCCAGATGTAGCTTTTGCCTATTTCTGTAAAAACGAAAAAAGAAATTTATGATTGAAGTTTAGAAAAAGAGAAATTTATGATTGAACATAAAGAGTTTCGGCATTTTTAAAGTTACCAACCTGACATTCATCAACAAACTTTGGAGTACGCACAACCACCTGTCCACTACAGATTTATGTTTTCTTGTAAAACTATTGTTGCCACCGTTTCTCCATGTCAATATGGATCAAGTATTGTAGAGTCAATAGTGTGAATACGCTCTTTAGATAGAATTAGGGGCTGTTACAAAGAATTTAGGAATCAAAGTTTCTGAAAGCGAGTAGAGTTGAATTAAGTTACTGGTATTGTGAGTTAAATCTTAACTAAAAAGAAATATTAACCGTTCCAAAATCGTGAGAATGAGATCATGGGTGTAGGTATGAGAAATATTAGGGATTTTTAATTTATAAAAAAAATAAAAGCAGTTAAAAGATAAATAAGCAAAACTCACGAAACTGATTGTTGCCATTTAAATTCTTTTGTTTTTGTTTTTTTTCTTAAATTTGTAAACCAAATTCCATGTGTCAGAATTTTATTTGATAGGTGACTTGTGATTTAGTATATAAACTAGTATGTCTCCCGTGCTACGCACCGGGCATTATTATTTACTAATTTTAAAATTATATAATATATAGAATTTACAATAAATATGTTATTGATGTAAAAAATGTTATTTTGAAAGTTAATAATTTGTTCAGACTATTGATGTCATTACTTCTTGTAGTTTTTCTGTTCATCTCTTATGTTTTTTTGTCTTTCTTCATTTTCAGTGATATATTTACTAAGAAGTTTTTATTTTTGCTATAAAAAATTGCTAACATTACATAATGAGATAAAAACGCAAACGGGTATATTGATTCAAAAGTATACCAAACTAATGTAGCCACGTTTTATAAGATTATGAATATGGAAGACGAACTTGAGGCTAAGGTCTTGATCTGAATAGCAGATATAGGCCCTTCTTTTGTTTCTTCTCCACCTAAGTTTTTAAGTCACATATTTTACACCAGATTACTTTTTTTTTTAATAAGAACCACATTAAATTTTTCTTCTGGTGCTTCTCAAATTTATCAGGGGCCTTGTTACTCCTAACTAAGTGTGCATTAAGATGAGCTTTGTACTTTCATTATTTGAATTGTCACCACCAAAAAAAAAACATATTTCAGTAAATTGTGAATTAATTTATTCCACTTTTCAAATGTTATTAACCTGATTGGTTAGGTTTACCTTTTGTATCACGATACTGCATCAAAATACGTAGATTTGCCAATATCTAGAACAACAAAAGAAATGAAATAGAAACTATAAGTAGGTGTTTGATAAAAAAAATAAAACTATAAGTAGGTGAGAGCATAGAAGAAAAAAGGTTCATGAACAAATTAACATTACACAAATTACCAGTTTAGCAAAAAAAAACATTACACAAATTATGATATGAGTGACGAAGTCTTACTAACCTGGGTTTCAACTTTCATCGTCAACTTTTCTGCAACCTTCGCCAAAGAAATTCTGGGTTTTTTGTATTCTTTGAAAAGAACTTATCTCGAAAACTATTGCTGTTCAACTGCTTAGCTTAGCCAGAGATTATATCCATTCAGAATTGTACTCTCGTCGGAAACCAATCCATCTATCTAGTTAAAATTGCAATTTCTTCAGACTTAGAGAGAGAGTAAGTGGAATCATGAGAATTTAGGAAACTGCAATGAATGTACGTAAAGATAAATTTGAATTTATACCATAGTGAGTAAAATCTCAGAAAGATTAACAGTTCCAAAGATCGTGATGGTGTAATGTGAGAAATAAAAGGGATTTTATTTGATGTAGATTTTTATTCTATATTAAAAACAAATAGAAACAGTTTAAGAAACAAAACAGCTTTATTTTTTTATTTTTTTTCATTTAATATTTTCTTTAAACGGAATTGTTTTTTATTGCTTTTAGAAAATTTTCCATGTGGCAATTATTTTTTTTGTTCTTTTAAAGTTATTACACATGGTAATTTCTGATTCATCGTGCGACTTGCGCTTTAGTATATAAGGGATGTAGAGACGTGTAATCATTGAGATGGTATGATATAAGAAAAAAATATTTTCATTTTTTTTTTTTTTTTTTTTTGAGCAACTGAAAAAAATATTTTCATAAACACACAAAAAGAATAAGATTATGGGTACATGAAAATCACACCATCTCGTTTGGTCAGAGACGCAAACTCCAACTAGTATCATCATAAGAGCAAATCTGGGACTTCGACTGGTTTTGTTACACTTGCTTCTTTGCCTCTTTGCCGTCGTGAACTACGCTTACTACTTCTCTCACCATTTTTCTTATTCTTCTTCTCTCTTCTTGAGCTCTGTTCGATGTTCTCTGTATCAACATTCATCTCGTGGTTCTCTTTTACAATTTCCTTCTCCTTCTCCTTGCCTTTCCCTTTCCCCATAAGAGCGGTTTGGATGGCACGTGACAAAGACTCATCGTTACTACTACTAGCGTCTGGCTTTCTCTTTGGTTCATCTCCTTCATCCAGTTTCACCACTACAGGTCTTGGTTTTGATATCTTTTTCTTGGGTTTAAACGAGTCCACAGATATCTCATTCGCTGGTGGGTATTCGTTTGACGTGTTGTTATCGTTGCCTTCTCTGTCGTTGTGGTCTTCGCTTTTCTGAGAGGAGAGATAGTACAGTCCATGGCGCTTTCTGTGTTCTGCGAGTAAGGATGAAGATTCAAGTGGAGGAGGTAAAGACGATGAGGCTTCTTCTTGATCTCTGATTCTGAGTTTGGCGACAGAGAAGCTGACTTTGTCTGAGGAGTAATCTGATTCCGCCATTGGTTCGAGAACTTCTCTGCAAATCTCTTGTAAACCTTCAAGATTCTCATTCAGCTCTAACCCTTCTGGTAGAGGAACTTTTTCTTGTGCAGTTGAAGAAACAGGGCCAAGCTCTTCTGAGAAGACATCTTCCATGAATGCTATAGCTCTATGACCTTCTGTTTCACTGTTTTGTGAGGTTGCTTTCTCAGCTATTTCATGTTTTATCATACCAATGAATCCTAGAATGTTCTTAGCTCTCTCTTGCACTTCCACGTCTATGGTTCCGGATAACGAGCACAATCCCAACTCAATCATATTCACCAGACTCGATATGGAGTTGTATGTGAAACCATTCACCATTGAATGACCAGAGCTGGTAGACTCCTGAGCCAAGGGCGGGGAAGTGGGCTGCTGGGCTGAGAAGTATGCCCCGAGACTAAAGACAAGAACTTTGAAAGCTGAATGTATGTAGATTGCTCTAATTGAATCTGGTAAGAGACAAGTACGTGGTTGCAGAAGCGCCTCTGCAATCTCATAAGGGGACTTAGAGAACTCGACATATTCCCCTGAAGCCCAAGCAGCTGCGGATAAAATCGGATACAAGAACTGATTACCAAGCAATGCAGGATCGATAAGCAGCGCTCTAGAAACCCGAACTAGCTCCAGTCTAGCATCTTTGACCCTCGTACCGATATCAATCAACTGATGCTCAATTTCTTTCCCTCTTTGACAATGTGGGACTCTAGCCATTTCACCGAGAAGAGACAAGTACCAATCGAAGTCAACTATGATCTCATACGAGTTCCTCGAGCATGGCAGTAGAACGGAACAAATAATCTCGTTGCAGAACAAAGGGTCAGACTTTAGCGCATAGTTCATCAGAATCCGGGATATCTCAGTCACGTTATCTTCATTCACCATTGCCATTAAAAGATGCAAAGCCTCGAGTTTAACATTCGGATCCTCATCGCTCATAGCCTTCACAACAGCTTCTTTGTTCTCCAAAACAGCCCACAAATGCTTTGGAGCAACAATCGACAACGCATGAAGACCGAGATACTTGAGATTCGGATCATCATCCACAAGAAACTCCCTAATCTTAGCAACCGCGAGCTTCAAAGCTGTTTCCTGATCGCTCAAGCTACTAAACACGGTTCTAATACACTCAAACAACAAAGACTTCCCCACATTCTGTTTCCTCATATGCTCACAGACCGGATCAGCCACCTTCTTAGCCAACCTAGGCTCAATCGAAGCCAATTTAGCAAATATCTTAAGAACCTTGATCAAAACCCAATTGTTCCTCGAATCAACCAGAATCTTGTAAAACTCTGGAGCTAAGGGAAGATAAGATCTTGGATCCTTTGCTGTGAGTTCACAGAACACTCCAACCACAGCTGATAGAAGCTGAGGATCAGAGCTCTCAAGATTCTCAACGAGACGCTTGAAACATACCTTAACAGCGTCAGGATACTTATCGAAAACTCTCAAAACCACACCTATAGCTTTCTTCCTAACCAAAGCCTTACTACTACCTAACAGCGTAAACACCTCAGAGGTCAAATCCCTAGCTAGATCATCAGTCCCAATCCTAGCCAAACATTCAAGAGCGAGACTCACCTCGTGCTCGTTCGAACTATTCAGATCCTTCCTGAGCTGGTTCGTGATCAGAAGCATAACCGGCGTCTGATCGCTGAACGACTGAGCAATCGCGTGGTAACCGATCCTCTTGTGCGCGAATCGAGATGAGGAAACGACCTCCACGGCGTGGAACGCCGCCCAGGCCATGTCGACGCCGTGGAGCGCGGCGAGGTAGGAGAGTTTCTGGAGGGCGACGGATTTGGTGGAGAGATCCGTCAGCTTGATCTCGCGGCGGATTTCTTCTAGGGATCTGGAGATGAAGGTGGATTCTCCGAGGCGTAGGCCTTTGATCAGATCCTCGAGGCTGCGCTGGAACAAGCTGTCCATGAGGGAGTTTGAAGACGCCATTGGAGAGAATGGGAACGAATCGGGATGATGTGATAGTTGGGGGTTTATGATTGGGATCTGAAACGTGGCATGATCGGAGATAGTTTGGCGGAGCGATATCGGAGATCAGATTCGCGAGGGTTTTTCAAGGCGATGATCGCGATTTTCAGAATCCTGGATCCTCCTGTGAGAGTCGAACGGAACGGAGGAGGAAGGAGAAAGCTATTATGGGTTCTTTGGAATTATGGCCCAATTTGCTTTCACTTGAAATAAATGGGCCTAAAGAATAATAAAACGATCCATTAGTGGGTTAGAAATAAATGGACGTAAAGAAGACTTGTGTTATTTTATACTCGATATCTTTTGAAAAAGAAATAGAATATTATAAAATTATATTATACTTTTAAAATTAAAAAAATAAATAAAAAATAGTAATAATTACAAAAAAAAAAAGAATATTTTAACCGTCGTTAGTAAACTTTAAATCATAATCTCTAAACCATAAATCCTAAATCTTAAACTCTTGGCTAAACCTTAATTCTTTGGATATCTTACTCTAAATTAAAAACACTAAACACTAAAACACTCAAAGATTTAGAGTTTATGATTTAAAGTTTAGGATTTAGTATTTTTGATTTAAAGTTTAGTATTTATCCAAGAGTTTAAGGTTTACCCAAGGGTTTAGAGTTTAAGATTTAAGGTTAGGTTTAGTGTTTTGCTTGACGTTAAAAATATTTTAAAAAAATTGTAACTATTATTTTTTATATTTTTTTACTTTTTTGTTTTAAAAACATAATATAACTCGATAATATTTTGTTTTCTTTTTAAAAAAATATCAAATTTGAAATAATAAAATCTTATTGGTTGGTGAACATAATGGTGAACTCAGAAATAACTACAGTAAATGGTTTTATTCAAGTATGACCGCGGTTTTTTCTGGAGTCTTTCCCTCCAGCCAGTACATTTTATCCTAATTTGATCGGATTTTGTGTTGACGATCTCAAAGCTCTTAATTCTACTGCTCTCTAAAAGGGGACATTATGGATAAGATCATGGTATGAAAATTGACTGTACCCCAAATCTGTTCAAAATAGACATAGATCCTACTTCCACTCAATAATTGATTCCTTCCCGAAGTATTAAGTAGTGACGAAGGACAGGGATAAGTACTAGAACAACAAACAGAAGTAACAGAAAAATCTATTCAAAAAGGCAGATAGGAATGATTGAAGGTAGGCGTTCCTCGGAAGGTTGGGGAAGGGATAGCAGTATACAAAGTTCCTATAGCTGTGAAACGGTTATCCTCCAAGGAGGAACCTAGCTTCTTCAGCGAAGCTGGAGTATCTAAAGAATGGTAAAACAATAAATTAGTAGGTTTCAAATTGGATGAAAAAAATAGCATAAATCTTTACAAGTTCGTGTAACATACCTCTAGTATTTATCTATTTTTAACCTAAGATCCTGAAACTCACATCGTGGAAAAAAACCAAAACCTCATCAAACATAAAGGAGACACGATTTTGACTATATCTTCTAATATATGCATTATATGATAATTCTACGTACGTTAGATATAATATTTCATGCGTTTGACATTTGGCAGTAAACTTACACATCAACTTTATTTTCTATTTGTTTTTAGTTCATAAATAAATCAAAGTTTTAAAAATAGAAGCTTAGCTCGACCTAACCAATTAAGTAACTATCACACCTTTACAAGAATATCACGCTGATTGCTGGCTCTATACATATTCTAAACCTTAGAATATTTCCTGATCTTTAATCACAAATTTTACTAATATTTTCTTTAACATGAGGTATATTCTTAAACCCACCATTAATCATGTCCCTCTTCTTGTAAACAATATATCTTTTTAACATAATAAAAATAAACTAACTGAAAAAGAAACAACAATACACAATCATCATGAAATAACGTAGATGAGAATTGATAGAGCCTCTCGTTTTCATGGACCTATTAATGTTTTGTCGTTTTCAACAAGGCTAAAACTAAAGCTGAAGTTGAAGTGCGATTTGAAAAGATTTTTTTGTTTATTTTCTAGTAAAAGAGAGCAAATTGTCCACGCCTCTACCTAGTAAACTTATGGGGACGTGATAAACAAATATTTGTTATATTAGTATAGAGCTTTATAATAGTGGATCTTGATTTTTTAACCAGTCATTCGAAATTGTTACCTCTAATTTTACCAAATAGTTGTCACTTTAGTAATTTAAGTTTACTAAAGTGTCTCATAATTAATATTCTCCTAATTTAATGGGTCGAAATAATGTTTATCATTTATCAATAGAAATCAATATATTTTAAGTAAAATTTAAATTTACATTAAAAATTCTACATAATAATTAAAATAAAGATCCTTATAAACACATTACATACCAAAATTATTAAAAATATATAAAACATGAATAAAGTAATTACAAATGAACATTTAACTGCAAGCAAACAACTAACAAGCTAATGAGCTAACGTCCATTTTTTATTTGTCACCACTACAAAAGCATGATGACATCTCGTCACAACTTTGTTTGCGTTTGAAGTTATGTCTAACTCACAGAAATCATAACCACCTTGTTCGCAAAATAGAGTTCATCATGTATGTCTAGCAGTTTGCAAAGAGAAATGATGTGTACATAAAGAAGAGAAATTGGTGTTGCATCGTCGTTCAATTGTTCCACCAGTTTGGGAATGTTTCCAAACACAACAAAGAGTCGGAAACTACATATATTCGTAAACCATGAAACAAAACACGGTGCATGAGACACATAGTTCTATGCAAAAAAACCAACGAATCTTTGTTGAATTTAACATGGAAATAGATGTAAAGAACACTCTCATGGCCTGTAAAATATATGCTTTTCTAGATGTACAAGATCTGTAAATGTTTGTAGATTTTTATATAAACCTATGTAACTATGTTGCTTCAAGTCGATCCACCATTTGAGTCAAAAATATATATATATATATATATATATAACAGAAATAAACATGGATTTCAATTTGAAAATACTGAAAATATGGCATGTACACTAATGTATGGTTAACGTAGTTTTTGAATGATTATTCCAATATATTGAAACATGAAATTTTCTTTGCTTTGCAACGTTTACGTGTAACACTCTCTCAAAGAAAAAAAACGTTTACGTGTAACGTCATTATTTTGCTTTAAGATATTGTATACATCTCTCTTGTGGAAATTTTAAATATAGTATTACTTTATTTAGTTTAGTCAAATATAAAAATTTCGAGAGTTCAATTTTTAAGAAAATAAAATATCATAAAATTAATAATAATTCATAGAAAACTAATGCAAAAATTAAATTTTAGGCATGTTTTCCTTAACAGAAAAACAACAGGTCAATATATGAATTATACAATTACATCAAATTACATTAAGTTATAAAAATAATATAATATTATGTACAAATAAAAAAAATTATTATCAAACATCTATATTATAAAATAATATATTTTATTCTCTTTTTTTAACGCTGATTTATTATGATATTACAATTATGATATGAGAAAGATTACATAGACGATTCTACTCTATATATATGTACATTACAAAACATAAAAAATATATATGGAATTTTTTAATCAAACCAGCAGTTTATGATTTTATGTTAAATACAAATTAAATCAAACACCCGCACGGGGGTGCGGATTAAGTTCTAGTATATATTATGACTGTTGCACTAGCTTGTAAAATAAGTTGAGCACTTTCAGTTTTCTAAACAAAGGAGAAAATGAACTAATGCTTCATATTCGAACAAAAAATTTAAGTTAAAATTTCTTAATTGTGTAGACAACTAATAAGCTTATATAGATGCGCATAATAGTAGCACCAGTGTTGTGAGATATGATCGTTCATTATTCCAGGGGTACATATACATATATGTCTTTTGCTTTAAGTCAGCTGGTTCTACTTGGCTAAGCCATGTGCTCATCCAAGGAGCTGATAACGAGACAAGAAAGCTACATTGAACCCTTTCACTATACTTGGTACCTTTGAGGCTAAATTTTTGCCTATCCTAAGGAAAAACAAACAAGTAATAAAGAAAAAGAAAGCTGCAACACAGGATTATGACTTTTCACATCTTGTGAACCCTTTTAGATGTCTAAACTTAAATTGTCAGCTTTTATCAAAAGCGACAAGTAGGAGGAGTTCGTCAAAATTATTGGAGACAAGGTATTGAACACCCTCGGAGTAAATTATTTTCTTTCAAATGATGTTCCTCTTAAAAAAGAATTAATTCAATGAGATTCGACCTTAGAAGGGATCAGTAACTAAATCTTAGATAAACGGTCGTCACCCATTTACTGTAGTGACCAAAAAAATATCAGACACGCAACTATGAAAAAAGTTAAACATACAGCCTTTCTTTGTTACATCTAAGTAAATATAATTTCCCCTGAAAGAAAATGTGATTTAAATATAATTTCCCCTGAAAGCAAATGTGATTTGGTAGTAACAAAAAAAACATATCTAATTCTCAACCAGCAAAATTCATATAAAACAAGTTATCAACAATGATCTTCCACAATGTTTTTCCACAAAATCAAAAGAAAACTAGCACAAACTGTGTTAAAGAAACTGAATAGGAAAGAACTGTATAAATGTGATTTCATTGTTTACAATAAAAGTGAAGATATAATCATGGACGTGTAAGTTTTTTTATTTAGAAGTTGCCTAAACAAAACTTCAGTTAATTAACCTTCCCTTACGTGCATGGAGACTCATCATACCGAGCAATCAATCTTAGATTGCGTTAGATTAAGTAACCTCTCAATATAGCGTCATTGAGCTACTGGATCTGTGATGTCAATTGACGACCCTCGTTTGATGTGACCGAACAAGCGATATCAGACTTGTTAACTACACCACATGCTCTTCCAAAGCATGCACAGATTTGTTTTTTTTAAGGGAAAAGCATTCACAAATTTATACCTTGCATTCTTATCCTCGGCAAGTAAAGGGTAGATAGCGAAAAATATCGAGGGGCTCTGCATCGTCTTTGTAGGCAGCTAAGAGCAGCATTAACCGGGTATGTAGAAGGGTTTTTAGGAGAGAGGGGACCCACAAAAATGAGGGAACCGAGGAAGAAGGGAGTCAAATGTAGCCAAATAAGAAACGTATGCAGTTGGGTTTTTTTACTGTGCGCGGGCCCCACTGACATGTGGCGGCCTGCGATTGATTCTTTTATAATTTTTTTTTTTTTTAAATCGGCCAAAAGAAAAAAAAAAAAAGAAAAATTATAAACCCATTTGGGTATTTGGGTTAATCATGCTCTAAGACAAATATGAAGGATCTATAAAATTCACGCGGAGGCAAGTTAGTTTTTATGGTGAAAAAACAAAGAACCGATATTTTGTTTGCATATATACGTTATATATGGTATACTTGTTCTATATGCATTTAGACTAAATATTTAATTTCTGGATTTTTGTTCTGGGCAATATTTTTATGGAGATTACCACCTATTAGATTAGTGGAAAATTAGATTATATGATAAACCACCACATTTTCGATTATTTGGTAAATCAAACTCGTACAAGATTGAAATGTTGAGATTGTTTTATGATACGATTTAAACGAAAATATATATAGAATGGTGATAAGCGACGGGTATGAGGATGTGTACTCTGAGAGATGTCAATCAAAGTCCCACATTGGATAATTAGACAAGGAGTGTCTAATATATAAAGAGATGTCCAACTCTAATAGTACGAGGCCTTTTGGGATGGAAACCAAAAGTAAAACCATGCGGGCTTGCTAATTAGGCCCAAAGTGGACAATATCGTACTAATCGGATAATATAGAGTTGGACATGAGATTTCACAATCCCAACAATTGGTATCAGAGCGGTTGACGAGAAATCTGCAAGAAGACCAAAATACCCTTCGAGTAGGAATGGGACCCTTCAAGGTGGAAAGGGAGGTTCGGCAGAGATTAGTCAGAAGATCCTGGAATTGTGGGAAGAACATTCTCGACTAAGGGTGTCGAATGTCGAAGATGCGACAAGGCACCGAGATGATTCGCTAGAGGAAAAATGGCACAAGGTGTGTGGTCCTTAGCTTGAGGGGGAGAATGAGAGATGTCAATCAAAGTCCCACATTGGATAATTAGACAAGGAGTGTCTAATATATAAAGAGATGTCCAACTCTAATAGTACGAGGCCTTTTGGGATGGAAACCAAAAGTAAAACCATGCGGGCTTGCTAATTAGGCCCAAAGTGGACAATATCGTACTAATCGGATAATATAGAGTTGGACATGAGATTTCACAATCCCAACATACTCTATCTAAAGGAAAAAGACGAAAACAATAGATAGACATTATCCTTTGACGAGAAAAGGAATTGAGGAAAAAGGATAAATGAAAAGAGAATGATGGATCATAAAAGCCAACCCATTGCATTATACAACACTTGCACGATGATACTTATAATTCCACATAATTAGGAACAAAAACCAACTAAATACTATAAAAATAAAAATTATAAAAATTAGTTAGTATAAACTTTTAAACTATATACTTGCTCTAATGATTCAGCCGTATGATCACGATCATGGGTTGTATGCACTCTGGTAGATGCCTCATTCATGCATTAATTGTAGAAAAAATAAAAACATCTATGACTATGATCATATACTAATATTTAAAGAACACTGTGATTATTCAACCCTTTTTTTAGAACAATTATTCAACTCTTATAGATGCATCTATGACTATGATCCTTTAGGATTTAAAGTAAATTTTAGATGATATATATTATTATAATTTCTCAAGGGTTGTAAAGGTCACCGTACAAAATTACGTGGAATAACGTTGAAATGCATACATACTTTTACTTTGACTAATCTCTTTTTTTATTGTTACTTAAAGTCAAGAACGGCGTGTTGTTAATTTGTTCTACTTATAAAGTAATTAAGTTGTTGTGAAATCGAGGAAAAGAATATTGAATATACATTATTGAAATGGTCCCATAATAAATGTTTGTGTTTTTCTTATATGCTTGAAGAACAAATAAAAGGGAATGTGTTGTGGAGAAGAGAGCGCGAGTGGAACTTGTTGCTACCTAATTGTCGCCACACTTCCCACACGTCCCTCTTGTGTCTTTACTTTTCACCACTTCCTCTCTTTGTAACCCTCTTTTTCACATTCACCAAATCACCATCTTCTGTCAACTTTTTTTAAAAATGTTTACAATATTATTATAATGTTCCCAAAATCAATTCACTAAAATCTAGTAAACCTTAGAGCACATGCAACTCAATTAAAATAAAATGATCAAACCTTTGTATAATTGCACTAATCAATTAAAGCAAAACCGCTAAGCAATAGTTTAATCAGTGGTTGGAGAAGCTATGTGGCTCCTTTAGATTACGAATGGGTGCTCCACAACCATCTCTCTGTCATTCCTCAATATTAAAAACAAGTTTAGAACAAAATACGAATCTTTGTTAACTGGATTAGTACTAATATTCTATAAAACTTCAAAGCAAAATTCATCTTTTCTTTGGAATTGAAAGCTAAACCTCAAACATTATCAATTTATTTGATATTCTCTTTAAATCAAAAAGAGGTCAACATTATCACATTATTTTTAAACAAAACCTACTCGAATTCCATATAAGCATCTCGAAGTACCTTTTTTGCCCCTCATCTTCATCATAGATTCATTACATAAAGTCCTTATCCTCCGGGAACCAGCGTCCCTGTCCCGCGGACCATTAGCGTTCATAGGTAAGCAGTACGCTCGTACGTGTCGAGAGGCAACCAGTCACGTGCCAACCTGAGTTGGTTACATCAGCATCCAAGCATCCAACGTGGCGATGGTAATGGCCACGTGCTACGAAACCTTGTATAAGAAACACCCACCCAATCCCCAAGCTCCTTTATCCATTATTTAAGTCGTATATAAAAACATTTTCAAAGGTCGTATATTTTAAAATTTAAACAGTTAAAAGTATTTTTTTTCGATTATAATCCAAAAATTAAAAAAGAAAGCAAAATCAAAATCAAAATCGATATCAGACAACACCTCGACCTTTCTTTCTCCTTCCCATCGTCTCCGTTGAATACAACCACACATAATTCACGAGCTCAGATTTCAAAAAATCGACGGTTGTAGAAGACGGAAGTAGAATCGAGTGGCGGAGATTTCTTTCACGGACACGAAATGGCGACGCCGTTGCCGGACTTTGAGGCGGCGAGAGGCGGCGGAGGAGGAGTAGCGTCTTCATCAACCACGGTGCTTACGAGCAGCGTACCTTCTTCTGCGGCGAGTACGTTCACGGAGGACGCGGAGGAGATTTCTCCGATCCTGATTTTCCTCTTCTTTCACAAGGCGGTATGCAGTGAGCTCGAATCGCTTCATAGGCTGGCGCTTGAGTTTGCTACAGGTCACCACGTTGATCTCCGTCTCCTCCGTGAACGGTATCGGTTCCTTAGATCGATCTATAAGCATCACTGCAATGCCGAAGACGAGGTAATGCCAAAAAGCTGGCTCTCTTCTCTCTGTGGAAACATTCGAAAATCACAATTTGTAAAGCGTCTTTGCTTTGATTTTTACATTTCTTGATTCTGATGAGTGCTTTGAAGATTTTGGAATCTGTTGGAGGTTATGTGTGTTATGAGGAGAAGCTCTTGACGGTTGTATATATATATCTGTGGATGCAGGTGATCTTTTCAGCTCTTGACATACGCGTGAAGAACGTAGCGCAGACGTATTCTCTTGAGCACCAAGGTGAAGGCACCCTCTTCGATCATCTTTTTGAGCTGCTTAATTCCGCCACGGAGATAGATGAGAGTTATCGGAGGGAGTTGGCGAGCAGTACTGGAGCACTTAAGACATCTGTTAGCCAGCACTTGGCTAAAGAACAGAAACAGGTAACGTTTTATTATTCACAGAGCAAGTTCTTAGGATTACGCATTGGCCTTTATTAAAAAGAGTTTCTTTTTGCTTGCTGATAGGTGTTCCCGTTACTTATTGAGAAGTTTAAGCACGAGGAGCAAGCTTACATAGTGTGGAGGTTTCTCTGCAGCATTCCTGTGAATATGCTTGCCGTGTTTCTTCCGTGGCTGGCTTCCTCCATTTCAATTGATGAAAGCAAGGAGATGCAGATGTGCTTGAGCAAGATAGTTCCTGGCGAAAAGCTCCTTCAGCAAGTAAGTTCTGATATGAGATCCGACTTTAAAAGTTGAAATGACTTTTGGAGTTGTTGTTTGATATTTTTTCTCTGATGAAGGTTATTTTCACCTGGTTGGGAGGGAAAAGCGATACTGCGGCTTCGCGTGGTGTAGAGGATTCTTCGTTCCAGTGTTGTCTAGATTCTTCTAGCAGCATGCTTCCGTGCAAAACTAGTAGAGCCCAGTGCGCATGTGAGGGATCCAAGGCCGGGAAGAGAAAGTATCCAGAGCTTACCGAGTATGAAGCTCCTGATGCTCCTATGCACCCAATTGATGAGATAAAAATTTGGCACAAGTCAATCAACAAGGAGATGAAGGATATAGCTGATGAGGCTAGGAAAATTCAGCTGTCTGGAGATTTTTCGGATTTATCTGCATTTGATGAACGCTTGCAGTATATTGCTGAAGTATGCATCTTTCACAGGTATTTATTGTATGTGAATTTTGCTCATCTTTCCTATTTTCATGCTTAACCACGTTTTCTGCATGAGATCGTTATGATTCTAAGTGGAGTTCTCTTAGATTTTCTGAGATGGTACACTATTATTTTGTCGTTGCAGTCTTGCAGAGGATAAGATCATATTTCCAGCAGTAGATGGGGAGTTTTCATTTTCCGAGGAGCACGATGAAGAAGAAAACCAGTTTAACGAGTTCCGGTGCTTAATTGAAAAAATCAAAAG
This sequence comes from Brassica rapa, assembly GCF_000309985.2. Taxonomy (NCBI): domain Eukaryota; kingdom Viridiplantae; phylum Streptophyta; class Magnoliopsida; order Brassicales; family Brassicaceae; genus Brassica; species Brassica rapa. The sequence goes on along the minus strand of NC_024799.2, from coordinate 21,548,758 downwards.
TGCTGGAGCCTCTTCTACTTCTGCTGCTGAATTTTACACCAAGCTGTGCTCACATGCGGATCAAATAATGGAAACTATTCAAAGGCACTTCCACAACGAGGAAATTCAGGTGGACTTTTCCCCTAAGTGTTGTGACATATACTCTTGTTAACAATTGTTAACAAGTGAAACTATGAAAGTTCGGCATAAGATCAGTTGGCTATGAAGATCCAAGATGCCAATTTAGGATGTCAGCTAACTTCACAATATTTGCAGGTGCTGCCCCTTGCACGAAAGAACTTCAGCTTTAAAAGACAACAAGAGATTCTCTACCAAAGCCTGTGCATAATGCCCTTAAGATTAATTGAACGTGTTTTGCCATGGTTGACTGCATCGTTAACAGAAGATGAAGCAAAGAATTTTCTGAAGAATTTGCAAGCTGGAGGTACGGTCTTCTTTTTTCATTCTTGACTAAACTTCACCTTTTAAAAAAAATTATTAGCGACTTACAATCTTGTACGATTACATGTTTTTGTTGTGGGCTCAGCACCTAAATCGGATGCTGCTCTCGTTACTCTTTTCTCTGGTTGGGCATGCAAAGGACGCAAAGCGGGGGAATGCTTGTCTCCAAAGGCGAATGGTTCATGCCCTGCTAAAACACTAAGCAACATTGAAGAAGTCTACCTTCAGTCATGTAATGCTTGTGTGTCTTTGCCATGCCCGAGTAGGAGTATAAAAGCGTGTTGCCAGCATCAGGATAAAAGGCCAGCTAAGCGAACTGTTGTGTCGTCTTGTGGACAAAATGCCACCCCCCACTCTTCAGAAGTCGCAAATGGAAATGGCAGGTCATGCTGTGTTCCGGATCTCGGAGTTAACAGTGATTGTCTGGGACTTGGTTCCCTTCCAGCAGCTAAATCTATGAGATCTTCTTCGCTAAACTCTGCTGCGCCCGCTCTTAATTCTAGCCTCTTTGGTTGGGAAATGGATAGCAACAGCTTTGATACTGGACATGCCGAGCGGCCAGTTGCTACAATATTCAAGTTTCACAAGGCCATAAGCAAAGATCTGGAGTTTCTTGATGTAGAATCTGGAAAGCTCATTGATTGCGATGAAACGTTTATTCGTCAGTTCATAGGTCGATTTCACCTACTCTGGGGTTTCTACAAGGCTCATAGTAATGCAGAAGATGATATCCTCTTTCCAGCTTTGGAGTCGAAGGAGACGCTTCACAATGTCAGCCACTCTTACACGCTCGACCATAAACATGAGGAAAAGTTGTTTGGAGATATTTACAGTGTTCTTACTGAGCTTTCAGTTCTTCATGAGAAGTTACAGACTGATTCTATGGTGGAGGACACAACTCAAACTGACATTGTTCAGGCTGATATTGACAGTGGTGACTGCAAGAAGAAGTACAACGAACTGGCTACAAAGCTTCAAGGGATGTGCAAATCCATTAAGATCACACTGGATCAACATATATTCTTGGAGGAACTGGAGCTCTGGCCTCTATTTGACAAACATTTCTCCATTCAAGAGCAAGACAAGATTGTGGGTCGTATAATCGGGACAACGGGTGCTGAAGTTCTTCAATCCATGTTGCCATGGGTGACTTCCGCACTTTCTGAAGATGAGCAAAACAGAATGATGGATACATGGAAGCAGGCAACCAAGAACACAATGTTCGATGAATGGCTCAACGAATGCTGGAAAGGATCACCCGACTCATCCTCAATGGAAAGAACCAAACCTAGTCTACACAGAGGTAAAGCAATTGGCTAACTATTTTTCACCAACTTAACATCTAGCTGGCTTTTATGTAGACCATAGATGTTTGTGACTTCATAGTTCATACTTTGGTTGGCTAGTTTCTCTCTGCTAAGCTTGGTTCGCTTATGTCAAGTTTATTTTTCATATAGATAATGATCATCAAGAAGTCTTGGACCAAACTGGTCAACTTTTTAAGCCGGGTTGGAAAGATATTTTCCGCATGAATCAGAACGAACTAGAGGCTGAAATCAGGAAGGTTTATCAGGACACAACACTTGATCCAAGGAGAAAAGATTATCTAGTACAAAATTGGAGGACCAGGTCTGACTTTTTTTTCACTATTTCCCTGCATATATCCGTAATTCCACATTTTCGTGCATGCCTGACGTAAACGTAGAGCCCCAAAAATATAATCCCCTGTATTACTTGAAAACAAAAAACTTACAAAGTGGCAGAACAAGGGTCCTCTTTGTAAGTAATCTTGGTTCCCTTGAATTGAATTGATCATTGTATTGATACGTGATTATATAATACATACGGGCGAGTGATTCTAGGAGAATATACTGAGAATAGTATCTAACGATATCTAAACTATACAAATGATACGTATCATCTAGTACTCTTGTCTATCCTGGTTTCCCGATCCAAAACGAACTTGTGTATATTTTATTATATATATATATATATATATATATATATATATATATATATATATATCTGCATGTCCTCCATTGAACAATTTTCTGAACGATAGCTAATCTATAATCTCATTCACATCTCCCTCATACCTAAAACCCTTTTTTTTCCTAGAATAACATTCATTTTACATTTCGATTGTGAATGCTTTTATCAGTCGATGGATAGCGGCTCAGCAAAAGTTACCCAAGGAAACAGAAACTGCTTTAAATGGTGATGTTGCACTTGGATGTTTCCCGTCTTTTAGAGATCCCGAGAAGCAGATATTTGGATGCGAGCATTACAAGCGTAACTGCAAGCTTCGGGCTGCTTGTTGTGGTCAGTTGTTCACTTGTAGGTTTTGCCATGACAAAGTAAGCGACCACTCCATGGATAGGTAAGATCTTATACAAATCTCCCCTACTCAAATTGAACACTTTCTTCATGTTTGTTTCTCAGTGATATGATTGTATATTTGGAACAAACAGAAAATTGGTGACGGAAATGCTCTGCATGCGGTGCCTGAAGGTGCAACCTTGTGGCCCCATTTGCACAACGCCTTCATGCGAAGGATTCCCAATGGCAAAGCACTATTGCAGCATTTGCAAACTTTTCGATGATGAAAGGTAAGCAAAACCCAACAATTTGATCTATATAATAACCAATCGCTACATTTGCGTTTGTTAAAATATCAAACTTGAGCAGCTATTCTAACATTTAGAAACTATTATATTCTTTTCAGAGCTGTTTACCATTGTCCATTCTGCAACCTTTGCCGGGTCGGTGAGGGATTAGGAATTGATTATTTCCATTGCATGACATGTAACTGTTGCCTGGGGATGAAGTTAGTAAACCACAAGTGTCTGGAGAAAAGCCTCGAGACGAATTGCCCCATATGCTGTGAATTTCTTTTCACTTCGAGTGAAGCAGTCAGAGCCTTACCATGTGGTCACTACATGCACTCAGCTTGCTTCCAGGTTTGCAAATCTCTCTTTATTTTTTCTCCATTAAACGTAGGTTTACCTTGTATCGCCTTAAATCAAAACACTTCGCTGTTTCTGTGGTCATTTTCAGGCTTACACTTGCAGCCACTACACATGTCCAATCTGTGGAAAATCACTAGGAGATATGGCGGTAAATTATTCCTTGTCTGTCAGAGCGTAATCTCTCATACAACATCATTGCATATATTATTCACCTAAACATTCTCTTCTTCGTTTCTTTCTCAAACTCTGCAGGTTTATTTCGGTATGCTTGATGCACTGTTAGCAGCAGAAGAACTTCCAGAAGAATACAAAGATCGCTGTCAGGTGAGAAAAACTAAAACTGCTGTTTTTTTAACTCTAGTCTAATTCATTCTATGACGTACTCACAAACAAACAAATGTTTCAGGACATTCTATGTAATGACTGTGAACGCAAAGGAACGACACGGTTCCATTGGTTGTACCATAAATGCGGCACCTGCGGTTCTTACAACACCCGTGTGATCAGATCAGAAACAACAACCGTCCCAGACTGCTCAACCTCATCCTGAAAACAATGTGAGATGTTTTCAACTCCCGTTTCACTTTTTTTTTCTCTTTCGTTTGTGGGTTTCGCTTTCTGTTTCGCACAACGATGTGGTGAAGAAGGTTTCGTATAACAAAAAAGCCCGTTGATAGAATTTTTATTTGTATAGTCTCTCTGAGATGTTAAAGATTTTTGAAGAGTCTGATATTAGGTTACCACCATACATTTTGGCTTTTGGGAAAAGCTCTCTTGTTTCTGGAACATCCCCCATATCATCCCTCCTGTCTGAACATGTCTGTTATTTGTTATTTATTTTCCTTGCATAAGCTGATATTTTCTTTGAAGGGTGTAAATAGTAGCATTTTATTTATATAGAATGAGCATTTTAAGTAATTAGCTCATGATCTGTTACAAAATCTCAAATTAAATTTATCCCAAAACATTCCCGAAGCTTCTTGGCCTCTATGTGGGTATATAGAGGTGTGAACCATTCAATTCTTAGACGCATCCATTCCTTGGGTTTCAGATAGTATTCCTCTCGACGACAACACAATTTCAAACGTACGAGTCATTTCAACAAAGGATAACTCCGGATTTGCCACCACAAAAGGGGCAATACATATATATGCTTTGAGCCTTGACCATTCATGTTTTTCAGAACATACAACTCAAACAACTACTTTGTCTAGTAAATTTCTCAAACCCATCTGACAAAATGTAACTTGATTTTATTCTTGCAGTTTACAAAAGTTGAATTGCACTATAATACCACATAAATGCCTATTAGCCAAGTATTGATGATACAAATAACCATGGATTTTCGTCCCATGATCTGTTCAGCCCCGCTGACCTTTTTTTGAGCAACGCCCCGCTGACCAATACTTGATAATACAGTAAACCATTGATGCATATCCCCATCACGATATACTGGGGCATGCAAGTATGCAACGGTGGTTCATTTTCAATGAAAAATTCTTAGTCTCTAGTGTTAGAACTTGATGCTCAGTTGAATCTCTTTCTCCATAGACCGTCGAGGTCATGCATTTGTATATTAAATTGGTAAGAAAACTTGGGCAGAATTTATGAGTATTAATCTCACTTCTGGTTTATGATTACAAGAAAGTTGAATGTTAATAAAGTACACACGTCCCTATTTTAAATTTTAATAACCTTTACGAAAACATTATTAACCATCACTTAACAGATTTTTTTTTTTATAAAAAAATTCCTCTAAATTTTCGAATATGGGGGAGTACGTATTTTATAGTACTAATAAACAAATACTGAATTTAGCCGGAGTCTGAAAAAACAATCGATCAAGTAAAAAGTAGAACGTTACAATCGCGTCCCAAACATTCTCTCTCCTCTTCCCCGAATAATTCGAACCAAAAAAGTAAAAATTTCTCCAGAATAAATATTCACACAACACAACAACCAAAACAAACAAAAAACGAAAACTTTGAACTTTGCTCCAAAGGAAAGCTCTCACCAAAAGGAATCATTTCTTCAATCAAATCAATCCAATCCAAATGGAGTTCCCTCCCCCGCCTCCACCTCCCCCGCCGGAGAGATCCAAACGCCTCCACAACTTCACCTTACCTTATCTCCGATGGGGTCAGCAGAGATTCCTCAGGTGCGTCAAGCTCCCTTCTTCCTCCTCCTCCTCTCCTTCTCCCGATCGCGCCAATCACGGATCTCCCTCTCTCCCCGGAGCTGGAGGAGGAGAGTCTGCTCAGCCAAAGGTCTCTGCTTTGGGGAATGGAGATGCTGCAGCAGCAGCTAGGCCGTGGAATCTGAGGACGAGGAGAGCTGCTTGTAACGAGCCTGGTGGCGGAGACGACCCCACGACCACCACCACGAGGATGATCATCACAAATGAAATTGGCGGAGTCAAGAGAGGTGGTGAAGGAGGTGGTGATGGATCGGAGAAACTGAAATTCTCTGTTTGTTTGTTGAGAGAAGAGATCGAAGAGGATTTCACAGCCTTGATTGGTAAAAAGCCTCCTCGTAGACCAAAGAAGAGACCCAGACTTGTTCAGAAGCAAATGAATGTAATTATTATTATAAAGTTCCCTCCTTTTTTCTTGATGTGTGTTTTGCTTTTTTGTTGCTTTAACGGTTTAATGGTTTGCAGACTCTGTTTCCTGGATTGTGGTTAGGGGAAGAAGTAACGGCAGGCTCTTACGACGTCCCTGAGGCTGCTGCTGCTGCTGAAACTTGATTGTAAGGTTTTCTTGAATTTGGGAGTCCCCAAGACCATTCATTCTTCTTCTTTTGTGTATCAATCTTTGTGTTTGTTTTTTCTACTTTTCTCAATATTTTCTTTTGTTGTAAAAAAAAAGGAAGCAAAAAGAATGTAGTAGCAATGTCAATGTGGCCAACAGTTCTTTAGTGAATGTAGCAATGTCCCAAGACATTTTACTCCTTCTATTGTAAAAGAGAGAGACAACTGGTGTTTTTTTCATTACCAAAAGCTAATTGTAATCTCTCCATGGCTATGGAATCTCCAGCTGTTTCTTTTTTCTGTTAATCAACAATGCAGCTCTCTGCAACTTTCTTTACGTCTTATTTTCTATTTAGTATTTTTTTTGTCCCTACTATCAGCAGCTCGGAAGTAACTTGAATGGTATTAAGATTATGCAAAAAAAAAAAGATTATCTTTGCTAAGATTGAGCATTTTTGTGTCAAGAAACTCTGCTGAGCAAACAATGTCTCTGCTGTTAGATATTTTGACAACTTTGCAGGGCTCAGACCAAGATTCCTTTTACAACATGTCAAAGGTTTCAGACAGCTTCCTTTCTCTTTCTCTTGGGTAAGTTAAGTTACAAATATTGTTGTATTTTATTGAACATCTTAGCTGGGACACTTGCTTCTTTCCTGCAATTACGTTTTGCATATTTGATTATACACCTGATAATGATCTGAAAAATCTTCAGAAACCTTCTTGTTCTTGCATGTTCGTGCTTCACTACAGTCAAAAACACTGCAGTTACCAATCGGGTCTGTAGAGTATCCAAACTAGCTCGCCTTTAGAAGCATGATCAGGCTGTTAAGATATATCGTAAAAAAAAAACTTCAAGGTGGAAGACAAAGTAGAAGAACAGAGGTATGTACTTATTCAACCCTTGAAAATCTCATTTTAGACTGTTTTTTTTGTTTTGGTTCTTTTTTTCGTCTCTTGTAGTAGTGGCACGCCACATCCATTATTTTAATAGAAGTTTTCAACCTCTTAATACATAAAGACTTTAGAGCTTTAATCTCTTAAACGTTTTAAAACAATTATGATCTTCAAAACAAAAGTCTCTGAGCAGAGTTTCATCTTTCCCTTTCCTCCATAACGAAGGTGAGTTTTCAATCTTCCCTGCATTGCATTTCTCTGTTTCTCATTGATTCTCTCACTAAACATGACCGTTTGTTTCGAAAATCTCCAGCAAAACGGACCATTATGATCTTTCCGGAGTCAAGTCACCAGCGGATATCGTTCGCGGGCGATCTCGGCCAATCAGATAAAGCACTTACAATTGAACAACAACAACAGCCATCAGGAGTGGTTAGAAGAGACACAACACTTTTAGATTCAGAATTCGAGTTCCACACTTCAAGAAGCTTTGATTCCTCACCAGCTGATGAGATCTTCGCTGATGGGATGATCCTTCCTTTCCAAGCAACATCCTCCATGCCAAAACGTCGTTACAAGTACGAGCTCCCTCCTATCGTCTCCTCTATTCCTCCTCCTCCTCCTCCTCCGCCGCCATTGCCATCACCGCAACAGTCGAGAAAATACTGCCACAAGGAGACTCCCGTGGCAGAGACATCATCAAAGTCGTTTTGGAGCTTCAGTAGAAGCTCGAGCCTTAACTGCGATATAAAGAAGAGTCTTATATGTTCCTTTCCTCGTTTGACAAGAAGCATTTCCACAGGATCAGTGATGAATTCGAAGAGGGCAATGCTTAGGGACGTTGACAAGCATAGCTCGCTGAGACATGGAGGAGCCCCACGTCCACAAACAGATCCTTCAGCTTGTCCTCCCTCTTCCTGCTGCAGCTCGTATCAGTCTGGATTAGGATCTATCTTACGACTTTCGAAAGATAAGAAGACCAAGAACACAAAGTAGGACTTCTCTCATTGTTTTTATTTTGTTTTTGTGTAACGCTTGAGATTCTGCAACACCACTTAGTTACATTTATTATCATTATCAGAGTTGTGATTTACTTATAAGGTAACTGATAAGCATGTTGGAACTAATACAAATCTTGATTGATCTGTTATTTACTCTTTTTATATATTTTATCATGTCACTGCTATCTACCTCAGATTTGGCAGCACCAGGTTTCGAATCTAGTTAGCTATATCCTCCTTGGGAGCTGTTGGCTGCACTTATTCTTGCCAACAATCAAATTACAGATAGACAAAAGATTGCCATATTATCACAGGAGAGAGATGATCAAGATTAGAAAAACATAATAGAAGAAGAAAACAGTATACAGAGTTGCACTTCCTTATCCTTAAAAGTTAAAAATGAATATACTATAAAAATTAAATTATCAGATCATACAAAACTGGTCGGTGAAGACAAAACAAAGCCGTGTGTGTGTACTTATAACTCATTTATGGAGATGGTACTGAGAAAGAAAGTCTTGATATGGAGTAGAACGATCTTGCCATTGAGAGACAAGCGCCTTGCACATAAACAAAGCCTTCATATCGAAACTTGCATCACGTTCTTCGAAGCAAATCTCTACCGGAGACATATCATCCAATACCTCAAGCCCTGATCTTCCTCCACCTACAACATCATCATCACTGTCTTTACGACGCACTTTGGAGACAAACTTTGTGAGTTCTTCTGAATCATCCGTATTTGTGATGGGAGAATAAGCAATGAACCGCTTCTTCTCCTTCTGTGAAAGCCACATGTCATCGTCAAGTGATATGATTGTCTCGCCTGCACCTGAGTTCGTCATTTCACTAGCCGCTTTGGAGATTTGGTTGCACCTCTCAGCGAACTCTGCATCTGGTGAGAAGAACTCCTGTTGTTCTGAATACAGACAACCGTTGCGGAGCTCGTGTAATGTTAAGAGGACTGGGAGTGGGAGAACAGGACCAATGAGGTCAACACCAGGCCGCACCTTCTTCGACCATTTGCTGCTTCTCCGAGACGGTTTCCTGAAGAGGAAAGGCGGCAACTGTGGCAAGTCAGGAACAGATAAGAACTCTAGAGACGGTTTCTTCTTGTCTAACAGAACACCTTCAACCTCAGTGTAGTTTGAGAACGCAAGCAACAAAAGCTCTATAGGTAAGCTTGACCAGGTCTCTCTCAACGCGATATCGAAAACGCTTGTTGGTGAGTTGATACTGTCGAAGACTGCAGTAACTGTGGAGGAGCATCTATCTCTACCGAACCCGCAGAGATTCAGCTTCTCGCATAGCTCCTCGTGGTAGGTTAAGCTGAGAGGATCGCTCTTCTTCTTCGAACCTCCTGAGGATCTCTTTTTACTCATCCTCGATTCTAAGAACTTGACGAGGTTCCCTTTTGTGTAAGCAGAGAGATAGTCTAGTTCGAGGTATTTGAACCGTCTTGGGAGTTTGTATATGTTATCATCAGAGAAGAACAATAAGTTCACCTCGTCCAAGGTGGAGTCTCTGTGAGTCACTACTCCTCCCAAGCTAGGAGAAGAACGAAACTTGAGTGCTTCTAGCTTCCCTGAGGATTTTAACTGAATCAAAGTAAACCCATCTGATGAACTGAGTGATGGAAGGTACTTGTTTAAAACTCCAAAGCCAAGAACAAGAACTCTCTTCTTCTGCCAATCAATCCACACAGGGAGAGACTCTTTCATTATCACTTCTTTAATTGCACAATCCCCGCAGAGACATTTACCAGCTGGAGAGAGTAGATTGTGTGGAAGCTCCCATACATACAAGGAAGAAGAATCATTTGCAACAGAAGGAGAAGGTCCATAACAGAACATCTGAGACTCTGCATTCCAAAACGAACCTACTACAACGCATGAAGTAGTTGATTCATCTGTCCGAAACCCGAGATCGGACAAGCTATAGACATCCATAAAGCAAGGCTTCTCAACATCATGCGGCCATTTCAACAAAGGCACTCCTGACCTCTGATCACAAAGATACAGATAGCTACTAGAAGCAAGAAGAAACCGAAAACTATCGTCACTACCCGCCTTGGAAAACGCAACAAACTCTTCAGTTCCAGCCATGTCCAGACTCTCAGACTCCAACAAAGCTCTCACACTACAACAACTCCCAGAGCTTCTGGTGATAACAAAGACCGCATCAGACCGAGCAACGATAAAAGTCCCAAGCCTCCAACCAAACTCACACCCTAACCAACTCTTCCCTTGATGATCCTCCCAAGAAACTTGCATCTTGCAACCTCTGAATCCACTGCCATGCCTCTCGTTAAGTTCAAACACATAGACTTCGCAGTTCTCTAACAGAACCAAACACTCTCCAGTAAGCTGAGAGCTCCAACAAGCGCTAGCAACAGAAGAACTCTTAAACTGCTGACCTCCAATGTAACTCAAAACCGGCCTCCCTCGAGACTCATCGTACTTGACACAGTACCAATGAACCGAATACAGCAAACAAACCATAACGTAACCCACATCATTGCACACTCTCAGATCACTACTGGGTTGCACTGATATCTTCAAAACTCTAGAAAAGAACCGCTCTTTCGCTACAAAGGCTTCATCTTTATCCAAACCCATGACCCGGATGTCATCACCGGAGACGGAAACCACCACGAACCCGAGCTGATCGAGGTTAGTCCCTGTGGGGAAAAACACCAAGACGGAACCTTTACCCGGGAAAGGAAGAAACTGGAGGCGGTTGTAGGAGAGAACCCTAGCGGCTTCGTCGTTAGGATGTGGGATACGGAAGGAGGACTCGATTGCGGAAGAAGACGACGGAGGGATGCCTCCGGAGACGGTGAGAAACCGGGCGTGAGTTAGGTGAGGGACGCGGTGGAGAATCGGAGGAGAGAGTGAGGGAGAAGAGAAGAGCAGCTGAGAATCTGATGGGTGCAAGAAGAACGGCGTGACTGGTTCTCGGGCGGAGTACACGGCGGCTTTGCGTCCCCACTCATCTACTGCATCCATTGGAGGTTTTTTGACGGCGAACGGCGGCCAGTTAACCGGCGGTTACGCTTGAGGCGGGGAGCAACCGATGCTATTTTTGACCTTAATCGTTCACAAATTTTTATTTATTTTTGTTTCAAAACGGGTTTGTTTTCTTTGGATTTGTAAAAGGTATCGTATAATATCATCCTTACAGAAATGTTGGTTTATCTAAATATATAATAAACTTTTTATTAAAATTAAACAAATATAATATAAAATATCTTTATTTTTATCAAATCTTTATTATTTAAAATCATTAATTATCATATATATACTTTAACCATATTAGGAAATTCCGTAATTTTATTTAAGAAAATAATGAAGCACATTAATAATGTATTTATGATAAAAATTAATTTTTTTCTTTGTATGTTATATTTTAAATTTTTAAAAATGATTATAAATTACTAAAATTGTTAAAAATTTCACATTCAAATTTTGTGATCCATGGTTTAAACTTTTTGTTATGACTTGATGCAAATAATTAAAAAGTCATATAAGTTGAAAGTCTCATTTAATAAGTATTAAAAGTAAAAGATATATATATATATATATCATTTTAAATTAAATCATATGAACATATAAAAAATATATAAATATCTTAATTTTGAAATTTACTGTGAACAATTTGTTTTTGATAAAAAATTTGAAAAATATTGACAAGTTAAGTTTTAAAAATATTATAAATCACTTAAACTATTAATCTCACAGTGAAAATTTGTTATCAGTAATTTAAATTTTTTGCTATAACACATACAAATGATAAAAAAATGAATAAAAATTAACATTTAATAAATATTAATATTAAAATATAATATATACATGTAAATTTTTTTTTGATCAAAATATATACATGTAATTATCATTTAAATTTAATTATATACTATATCAAATAGAAAAAAATATTTTTTGGATTAATCAAATTTATTTATATGTTCTCACCAATTTAATTATATAAGTAATAGTTACCGTCATTTTAATTATTCAATATATATTTATTATTTCATAATATGTTAGACACATATAATATATAAAAAATATTATATATATAATGTTTATTCCGCGCAAGGCGCGGATCTTAACCTAGTTATGTAAGAATCTGTATGTATGAGCGAAACAAAGTGGAGGCAGATTTTTTTAGAACCAGAGTAAATTCGCAGTAGGCTTGGGATTTTGATTTTTATCCATAACTGAATATCCGAACCGGAACCAATCCGAAATGGACCGGTTCGGTTCAGTTTCGGTCCTAGGCTATTTATCCGATGGGTATTAGTGTTAATTATCCATGGGTATCGGTTCCGTTCCGGTTTTTATCCGAAACCGAACGGGTACCCGTTTAACCCGAATTCTATGCTTAAAAAACATAATTTTGTATCTTCCGAAGATCGAACCCGGGTTGGATAGGCAAAGCAACAAATGTAATACCACTAGACTAGTTCAACTTCGTTGTATTTAATACATATAACTAATATATATACGATTTATATTTACTTTTCCTTAAAAAATAAAAAAATAAATAAAAACTGGTATATAATTATTTTATTTTGCAAATATTCATATAATTCAAATAAAAAACGGGTATCTGGAACCGACCCGAAACCAATAGTATCCGATCCGAAACCCGAACCGAAATCTACTAAATACCCATTGGGTATAGAATTCATTTATCCAAAAAACCCGGACCCGATCGGATTCTATCAGAATCCAAACCGAATATCAGAAGTCCCAGCCCTAATTCGCAGGTCAAAAAGGAAGAGGATGATGAATGACTCTGTTGCCCTTCATTAACGGAGAAATTATAAAAAATTACGCACATATCTCCTATATATTAATCCTAGAACATTACGACATATTTTCGTATCTACATGTCCTCACGAGAATGATTCTTAAAAATTGTTAGAAAAATAAGTTGGTCCATATAAACCTATACTATGATTTTTATTAAACTAACTATCAAATTAATTAGTAGTGTACGAAATAATATTTTTATTTCCTTAAATAAAAGTTACGAAATTACCTAATATGATTAACATATATATGGCAATTAATGATTATGAATAATACATATTTGATAACAATTTTTCTAACCTCTCTCTTTTTTGTTTAATTTTATACTATTAAAAGAAATTAAACAATCCCATTAAGCATATAATAAATAAATTCGATTTTTTCTTATATGTTATATTTTGAATTTTAAAAAACGACTATAAATTACTAAAAAATGTAAAAAACCCACATTTAAAATTTTGTGATCAATGGTTTAACTTTTTTTTGTTCAAGCAAGATACAAATGATGATCATATATCGTAGGGGTAGGCGTTCGGATACACGTTCGGGTTTGTATCGGGTATTTCAGTATAAAAGTATAAAACCCGTTCGGATATTTCTACACTTCGAGTCGGGTTTGGATATTATATGTTCGGGTTTGGATATTTTGGGCCGGGTTTGGATATTGAAATTTTGAAGAAAAAAATAAATAAATGATTCATTGTTTAAGTTTTTTTTTGTATTTAAAATATATTTTAACTGGTTTTCTAATTTAAAAAAAAAACTAAACTATTAATAGTTTAGAGATAAAACTTTAAAAATAAAAAGACACTAATTTAGTTGTTTTTTTTGAAATTTTAGATGCAACTTTTGTTAATGCAAGAACCAAAAGCTTGATATATATTTTAAGTGAGTAGTAAATATTTTTGTCCATAATTATATGTATATTATCTAATTTTTAGCAATCAGCATTATTAATATAAATCCTCTATATATTAAAAGAGAAGCATTACAACTTTTAAGGTAGCTATGTATCATCACCACAATGATTCTTACAATACTTAGAGAAATATGTTGATTCATCTAAATATATAATAAATTTTTTTATTAAACTAACCATAAATTAATTATTAATGTTCTCAATTTTCTCCTTAAATAAAAATTACTGAATTGCCTAATGTGGCTAAAGTATATACGACAATTAATGACTTTGAATAATAAAGATTTGATTCAAATTAGTGTATCCTCTATTATTTTTGTTTAACTTTAAGTTACTAAAATAAATTAAACAATCACATTAACCATATAATAAAAATGTAGATTTTTCCATATATGTTATATTTTAAACTTTTTAAAAAATTTCACATTAAAGTTTTTATGATCCATGATTTAACTTTTTTTTATAACAAGATACAAATTATTACAAAATCATGTAAGTAGAAAGTTTCATATATATTAATATCGTTGAATTAAATTATATACCATAGAAAATACATAAATATTTTAATTTTGAGATTTTCTTTGAATAATTCTTTTTGCTAAAATCTCTGAAGAAATACTAACAACTTAATATTTAAAATTTTAAATTTGCATTGAATGTTTCTAAAAATTATAAATTACTAAAACTTTCAAAAACATTGCACAATGAAAATTTGTTATCAACGATTTAAATGTTTGTTATAAGAGATACAAATAAGTAGAACACATCATTTAACAATATATCAATATTAAAAATATATTTTTTATCTATGTATATATTATGTAAATGTAATTATATAAAATAGAAAATAGAAAAATTGATTGTTTGGATTAATAAAATTTATTTACGTATTACAACAATTTAGTTATATACGTAATAGTTATTGACTTTTTCATTATCCAATATATATATATATAAGAACATATTATACGTAAAATAATTTATATATACGATGTTCATCCCACGCAAGGCGCGGATCTTAATCTTGTAGATAACTATTTGCGTATGGTTAAGATATTATTCACTTATATTTACGTAGATACGAGAGTATATTCCTGATCTCTCAACTATTTTGTACTATAATATACAACGGGTCTAACAGGTAACCATTACAAGAACACTGAGAATGGATAGAAAAGGAACGAAAAAGAATGAAATTATAGGAATGATGAGGAATAATGGTTCCTTATCATATTTAGCGAGGAACAAATTAATTCATTATTTCTCTACAATAAAAGGAATGAAAGGGAATGGAAAGGGAAAACTATTCCTTATGAATGGTAAAATTTCTAAGGAATATTTTTTTTTTTTTTTTTTTTTAACACTGATTGTATTCAATAACGAATAGTTTAACAAATGAGTCCCCTGAATCACACACACCTCACAAACAGAGGATTGAGGGAAAACAAGAAACATAATATAGAAAGTAAAAAGAATACACCATTAGGTGTCATATCAAATTGCAGTGGACTGAAGAAGCGAAGCATAACTGCATGGAGAACAGAATATCCACAGCGCCACATCCATGTGACTATACGCCATCATTGGATGCCTCTTCTCAGATAGTGAGGTCAAGCCATTGAGGACCACATGTCGCAAGAGACGCTTGATAACGGTGAACACTTGTGACACTATTAGCGATGAACTAAGATTTCATGTTTTAAGCATGAACAATGCAACATGTACACGCTAGCATCTGAAGCATGAACAAATGAGATCACAGAGATGACACAAATATGTGCCATTTGTCTTTGATATCGAAAGATCCAAAATTATGGTCCAGATTGTTAAAGCACAAACTTGGATCTTTTAAACTGGCTCCTTTTTTATCCACAGTAGTGGCTTGAAAAGAACACAAATTTTTGAGATCCTTTTCTAAAAGACCAATTCTCACTAATTATGGCTTATGATAACCTAACAGTGCCGCTGAAAATGTAACCAACTTGCCATCAGAAAGTCGCAGGAGATAGAGAAAGTCAACAGACACACAAAGACCGTACATTTCATTTCTTAGGAATGTTAAGGAATGCATTATTTCTCTTCATTCCTTGGTCACCATTCATACTCAACGTACATTTCAAGGGAAACACATATACTTTCATGGTATCAGAGGGTTTAAGCAATCCTGAACCATTCTAACGCAATTCCTAGCGTCACTCTCCTTCTCTTTCTCTTCTTCTATCTTCTCAACATCCTTACCAATGGCTGCTGCACCTGCACCCCTTGAGCGCGCCTATGGAGTGACCAACATCAAACACCACATTTCGGTTCTCCTGGATATTGATGATGTCAATTACGATGCGTGGAGGGAACTCATCCTCACATACTGTCAAAGCTTTGACGTCTCTGGTCATCTTGACGGCACTCTACCAACAAACGACAACGACACTGCCTGGACGAAACAAGATGGTCTCGTGAAGCTCTGGCTCTACAGTTCGCTATCAAAGGAGCTCTTCAAGAGCACATTCAAAACCAGAGGCACTTAGAGGGAGATCTAGAATCCGTCTGGAATATTTCTTCTGCGACAACAAAGAAGCACGAGCCATATAGCTCGATCACAAGCTCCGCAACAAAGAAATTGGTGATCTCACGATTCATACCTATTGCCAAGAACTCACATCCATCGCAGATCTCTTAGCCAATGTTGATGCCCCTGTGAGTGAGCGAACACTGGTGACTTATTTTCTCAACGGTCTCAATGGAAAATACGATGACATCATAAATGTCATCATGCATCGCCGACCATTTCCAACTTTTGAAGAAACTCGGTCAATGCTCCTCCTAGAAGAAGACCGGCTTGGAAAAGGCAAGAAACCACAGAAAGGTTCTTGTTGCCACAGAAACCAACACATAAAAGAAGAACCAACAATCAAAGAACCATCAACAGCAATGGTTCAATCAGAACAGAGGACACAGAGGCAGAGGTGGCAATCGCGGTAGAGGCCGAAACCAATACAATCAGCAACAACCCAGCTTCAACCAATGGAACGCTCCATACTGGCAAAGCGGTTATCCAATGTGGGCTCCAGAGCAGTTCAACCCATGGACTCAGCTTCCATTCCCTCAAGCAGGCTAGCTCGGTCCCATACCACAACAGAAGCAACAAACTCAAACCGGTGGAAATCAAAAGTTCGAGCCTACAATGGATTTTGCGCAGGCCTTCAACACACTGACTCTCATGGATCCTTCGGACAATAATTGGTATATGGACTCCCGAGCAACCGCTCACATGTCAAACACTGCAGGTAATCTTAAGTCTGTTTTTAAAAATAGCATCGGAAAAATGGTAATGGTTGCAAACGGAAGTAAAATCCCGATTACCACATGGTTTCACTCATTCCCCACTAAAACTCGTCCTCTTTCTCTAAATTCAGTTCTTGTCACTCCTTCCATTATAAAGAACTTGATATATGTTCGTCGTTTCACTAAAGATAATTCATGTTCTATTGAGTTTGATCCTCTTGGTTTTTTTGTGAAGGATCTTCATACGAAGAAGACGATTCTCCACATGAGACCTCTATCCCATTCTTCCATCTTCAAATAATGTGGCTCTTGTCTCTGCTTTCAATGCATCAATAACCGACTGGCATCGACGTCTGGCACATTCCAGTGACCAAACGTTGAAATTTCTTATTTCTTCAGATTCTTTTTCATGTAATAATCGTGATACTTCTCACATCTGTCCTGCTTGCCAGTTTGGAAAACAAATAAACCTTCCTTTTTATTATTCAAACACTATTGTTGATCATCCTATCGATATTGTGCATACAGATTTACGGATTTCGCCAGTGCAGAGTGTTAGTGGTATCAAATACTATGTTCTCTTCCTTGATCATCACTTTCACTTTCTATGGGTTTATCCTATGCAATATAAACATGAAACATTTTCAAAATTCCTTCATTTTGCCAACTATGTTAAAACTCAGTTTGGCAAAGACATTAAATCACTTCAATGCGACAATGGAGGTGAGTTTAACAACTCTCAGTTTCATGATTTCTTCGCAGACAAGGGAATAACCTTCCGTTTTTTATGTCCTCACACATCTCAACAAAACGGTAAATCAGAAAGAATGATCCGCACTATCAATAATGCGATGCGGAGTCATCTCCCCTCTTCTTTCTGGGTAGAGGCCTTACACACGGCAGTCCACATCCTCAATCTTCTACTGTCAAAAGTCATCCAAAACAGAGTCCCATTCTTGGTATTATTCAAAAAGCCAATCTCTTATTCTCATTAAAAAACTTTCGGTTGCTTATGCTATGCTAATATCAACCATTCTCACCACAAAAAACTTTCTCCAAGATCCACAAAATGTCTTTTCTTAGGTTACCCTTACAAAGGGTACCGCTGCATGGATCTTTCAACAAAGAAAATCATCTTCTCACGTCATGTCATCTTCGACGAGACGAGCTTCCCGTATAATGACTCTAAAACTCTAGAAAAGAATCGCTCTTTCCCCCACAAAGACTTCACCCCTATCCAAACCCATTACCCGGATTCCATCAGAGTCGTCTCTGGTGGAAACCTCCACGAACCCGATTTGATCGAGATGCCGGCGACGGTGAGAAATCGAGCCTGTGTTAGGTGAGCGACGCGGTGGAGAATCGGAGGGTAGAGAGAGAGAGAGAGAGAGAGAGAGAGAGAGAGAGAGAGAGAGAGAGAGAGAGAGAGAGAGAGAGAGAGAATGCAAGTAATTTTTTGGGAAACTTTAGTTTCCACTTTTTTTTTCCTTTTCAAAATTGTCTAAAACCCACAACAACAACAAAAAAAAAAGTGTCAAGAGTCTCAAAAAAAAAAAAAAAAAACTAAAGGGAAACACGATCACTCAAATTTCAAGTCTCAGCTTCTCTTCTTTGCTGGTTCACCAGTTTTTTTCTTAACTTGTTTGTATTAATTTTTTTTTTTAAATAAGCCATTTTAACTTTAATTTAAAAAACTAAAATAAATAAATTCTATGATTACTACCTTCAATTGTTTCTTTGAAGTTCACTAGAGCCTTCATTAATCCTCGCCGGCATCAAATCCCCAAGATTCATCTGCCAAAAACAATTATAATCATTGTATTTTATAAAATAAAAAAAAGTTAAACATAAAAGTCAAATCATTACCAGCAGGAACTCGTATCTAGATTTACAGCTGTTGAAGGGACGGTTCATGATAGAGGCGACAGTTGTCCATTAAACATTTCTTCCAAAACCGTCGACTAACTCTCTGAGTGGTGCATCTTCTTTATTTGTCCAAAACTATTATTAAACAACATTTATTTAGAATCCAACATAATAAAAGAAAGAGTAACCAACCCTAAGTTACCTAATTAACCTAATCCAAAATCAACACTACTATTACATTCAATAGACTGGTTTGCATCATATATCTCATCTAATCGTCAAAACGAACTTTATACTTTAGAAAATTACTTTAAAGATACCAAATTCCAAAATCAATTGTTTAACAAATCTGAATTTTGGTGTGTTTGGTTTTAGAAGTCATTCAGTGTTGTTTGGTCAATCCTTGTGCAGTCAAATGTATCATGTTAGATGATATATAGTTAGATATATAAATTTAAAACATTTGATGATAAATGATTGTAGTTAAATATAGTAAATTCTGAAGTAGTATAGAAATTAAACCGAAAATCGATAATGTTTAAGAAAAATAAATGATAGTTGAAGAGAAGAAAAATAAAAGAGTTGTTAATTAGGATTTTTCTTTACTTGTGATTTTTCAATAATACACGGTTAAACATTTAAGATAATATGATCCTGAATCATGTAAAGAAACACAATGATAAATTTCTAGTAACTGTTATTTTTCTGTTTGTTGGAAAAAAAAGAAAAAAAAAATTGATGAGATTGCATTAACAAAAAGAAAAAAAAAATGATGGTGTTATACTATATTAAATAGATTGCTAGAGGAAGAACATGATGAGGTTGATGGAGATTTATAAGATAATTGTTCCCATAAGATCCTAAACTCATGTTTTTCTCGTAGTCTAGAACATCTCACTGTTTGGAGCAAAGTGCCTTGGAGAAGACGTCTGCTTCTTTTGAAAATAGCCTCATTTTTGAAATTAAAGAGATTAAGGGTGTTATCAAGATATCTGAGTGCTGTGATGGCCTTCTCTGATTCGACCACTTGACAAAAGCACTGAGTTTACTAAATATGGCGACAAAAACATTGTTGAAATTTCAGCGGCTTTATAAAAGACCATTCAGACCCAGAGCTGAAGGTGTAGGTGGAGACAACTGAAGATGATGGTCCAAGTCCTATTCCAGTTCAATTCATATCAATTAATGGGTCCTGATTTGGGAAAGCAGGGAAAAACAGTGTCACATGACGATATAAGATAGTGTGGCTCTATAATATATATCATGCTGCTGCTTCCAGAAACAAGAAGAAGACCAGATGCGAAGTTACCGAAATGGAGATTCATGACTACCAAACCTCTTAATCATCACCACATCTTGTCTAATCATAGGCCATTGTATTGAACAGATCATTCTACTGGTTTACTGAGATGAACAAGGATACCCATCAACACAAACCAAGGTCATGTATTTATATTCATACGGAGATGTTTAATGTCACAAGTCACCTCAACCCCACCTTGTACCCTGATAACTCTGGCGACAATATTGGTTTATGCAATCTTCAACTCTTTTTATAATTCTGGTTACTATGGCAATGGCATAACTGCTCCTTATTTTCCAAGTTTATCACTTATTCATGCTACTTTTTAGCGCTTAATTTTTTCTAGATCGTTCAAAGATAATAGTTTCAGAAAAAGAGCTAGAAAGTTGCATCAATAAACTATTAATCAAAATAAGCTTAGAAAACATTATTTCAATTATAATTATAAGTAAAAATATCATGACTAATTTCGAAATTTATGATGGTCTCAGAATCCAATAAGGGAAAAACAAAATTTATTTTCTTGAAGACAAATAGAAAATAATGCAATAACTTATTTTTTCATGGAATTGCATTTGCACCAAAATGAAGACTTATTTCTTATGGAACAACGTGGTACGGTTAAAGATTGTGAAATTCCATATAATCATCAAAGCCAGGATAGGAAGAAGAAGACAAAGAGTTCCTCTTATGCATGTGGCGCATCATACGAGTGGGGTGAACGGTCGATCGAAGAATCAGAGATTCAAGAGACCTGTTTTTGGATCAATCAAAGAGTTTCTTGCGATAGCATCTTCGAGACCAACTTCTTGTTTGTTTGATGAATTTAATCGAATCTTACAAGGCAATAAGAAAAGCTCAGTTTTAATTATCAAAAGTCTAATTATTATGAGAGCCTTAGCTATATTTATATAGTAAATCCAAAGCCACAAACCAACTAAGAATAGGATAGATAAATACTAACTAGAAAAGGAAAACCTAAAGTTTATCATAACTTGAGAAAAACACATAAAAGTAATTATAGAAACGATCGATAAGGATGATAATTTAAATAATTATCATGTTGGCACCAGTAGTCGAGATGCCGCTACATCAGCATGACACTAGAAAATGTCGAGAAGGACGTTCTGTTTATCTCCGTCGCCGCATACATGGACTGAGGCAATGGTGGCAAAGGGACATCTACTGCTGAATAGGTATAAACAAATTGGCATGTCCATGTTCTCCCACGTTTTCATCAGTTGATCACTTTGGTAATCGTAGCGCTGCGGCCTGAATCTTCCTCGAAGTGGGACATTCCTGTGAGTTTTTGAACAAGAGCCATGAAATCTTTAGGATTAGTGTGTATAGTTTTTGGGGTGTTTGTGTAGATGATCACCGGCTGACTATGCTTAGCTGCTGTGGAGGAGGAAATGGATGGAGAAGGTGTTTCTTTTTTTTTATGATGAGAGAGTCTTTGTTGAGTTTTACTATACTGACTCCGGTGCAGGGGTTGTCATTATGTTCTTTCTTTGGATGGTGGTCGTCGAACGTTGAGCGCATTTAATATAGGAAAAGAGATAAAAGTAATGTTTTAATTGAATATATAATTCAGTCATTAACCCAAAAAAAATCGATGGAACTGAAACAATATGACAATACTTAGAATCATTTGTGTGATGTGGGGATATGTGAAAGTGGAAGGAGGTGTGGCTTTTATAACGTTCTTCTGTTCTCTCTTGTAAGTAATTAAATAGTTTCAGGTTTTAGATAACAAGTATTTAGTTGAGCTTGATGCAGTTAAGAAATATACGCCATGAGGTTTGCTGAAATTCAGCTTTTAATTTTAAAACGTGATGATAATTAACGATTTTGTGTAGATACGTAGAGAAAGTTATGGATCTCATTGTTAATCACATATTTTTGGTGTGTTTTTTCTTTTAATTAAAATCAGTCGCATGTTTTCTTATGTTTAGCTTCTTCTTAGCTAGAATGGTGGAACAAATAATTCGTTTTTGCAACTTGAGGACAATAAAAGCACAAGTGAGATTTCCCTTTTGTAATTTGAGTCACTGAACAAAGCTTACTGTATGTACTATTGTCTGTCCTTTGGTAATTTGAGTCACTGTTTTATTATGTTTTTGTCTAACGCATGAGATTCCGCAACAATATCCCACGTAGATATACATATATTACCTTTATCAGAGTTGTGATTTACTTATAAGTTAAACTGATAAGCGATAACTATCAATGTTGGAACTAATGCATATCTTGATTGATCTGTTATTACTCTTTCAAGTCTTGTTAGCTATTTTGGTTCTTACTTCTCAGTGACATGGAAAGTAAGGACTGGTTCCACCTTTGGATGCAACTTATTCATGTCCAAAACAAAGAACAAGAACTCTCTTCTTCTGCCAATCGATCCAGACAGGGAGAGACTCCTTCATTATCACTTCTCTAATTGCACAATCCCCGCAGAGACATTTTCCAGCTGGTGAGAGTAGATTGTGTGGAAGCTCCCATACATACAAGGAGGAAGAATCATTCACAACAGAAGGAGAAGGTCCATAACAGAACATTTGAGACTCTGCATTCCAAAACGAACCTACTATAACGCAAGAAATAGTTGATTCATCGGTCTGAAACCCGAGATCAGACAAGCTGTAAGAATCCATAAAGCAAGGCTTCTCAACATCATGCTGCCATTTCAACAAAGGCACTCCTGACCTCTAATCACAAAGATACAAATAGCTCCTAGAAGCTAGAAGAAACCGAAAACTATCACCACCCGCCTTGGCAAACAAAACAAACTCTTCAGTTCCAGCCATGTTGAGATTCTCAGTTTCCAACAAAGCTCTCACACCACAACAACTCCCAGAGCTTCTGGTGATAACAAAGACTGCATCAGACCGAGCAACAATAAAAGTCCCAAGCCTCCAACCAAACTCACATCCTAACCAACTCTTCTGATTCACTGTCTTCGTGATTCTCCCAAGAAACTTTCATCTCACAACCTTTGAATCTATTACAATGTCTCTCGTTCAGTTAAAACACAAAGACCGCACCGTTCTCTAACAACACCAAACACTCTGCAGTAAGCTGAGAGTTCAAAGAAGCCCTAGCAACAGAAGAGCTCTTAAACTGCTGACCTACAATGTAACTCAAAACCGGTCTGCCTCGACAATCATCGTACTTGACACAGTACCAATGAACCAAATACAGTGAACAGAGATGCATTAGCGTTTCTACAGAAACCTTAGCAAGAGATGCTTTGCAAGCCAGAGGTAAAGCCAAAAGAAACAGAGAGATGCATTTGACTGCTTTCCCTTCATCTACTTGTATGGTTCTGAGCTTAAGACAAAACCAAAATTCTTAACTGGAGATTAAATCCAAATGTACAACAGAGATATAAAGCTTGCGAGTCAAGTATCTAACCAATCATTTT